>NC_053024.1:246635499-246651345 GCF_003073215.2 Triticum urartu | reverse complement strand
GTTAAATACAATTTATTCCTTTGCAGTAGGGAAAAATTGGCTTTACGCAAAACTGTAACCATAGAGCTTTCCACCAGCCAAATATGCATATAGTATAGTTGTTTCATTCCATTACTCTCTATGTGTTACCTTGCCAGCATATTCCATGTGCTGACCCGTTTCGGGCTGCAACGTTAATGTTGCAGACATTTCAGACGACGATTAAGGAGTTTTTAGGTCGTGGTTCTATACTCAGTGATGCCGTTGGAGTTGATGGACTCACTTATCTTCCAAGCCTTCCACTGTTATCGTCTTTAGATGGCCTTAAGCCATATTTATTGTAATAAGTTCTCTATTGAGACACTCGATGTAATAAGTGTGTGATTGCTAATCTGTTATAAATCCTCTAAGTATTGTGTGGTGTCAGCATTACTGATCCAAGGATGACACCTGAGCATAGAGATCAGACCGTTTGAGGTCTGGTCACTACAGAGATGGCATCAGAGCACACACTGACTGTAGGACACGACCACTAAGCTAAAGACCTAGAACACTATTCACTCTCTTCTCTTCTGACCTCTCCTCTTTTCTATTCTTTAGGATGGCGGATGCAAGGAACAAGTTCACGCAACCGGATGAAGATACACCCTTTGGACGCCACTTGAAGGAAGTCACTAGATACTTGAACATAGGATTACCAAGCTTCACCGGAACCTACAACGCCACTTTACCTGAAGAAGAGCGCTGGATGATTCAAGTTCAAGTTCCAGGAAGGACGTTCATGCCAGTCACTGAGCCCATAGAGTTTTCTTTTGATGCACCAACTTGGAGTCTAGGAAAGAGCATGGCAGCTCACATCGCCATGGGACACATTGGAGAAGTCTACCGCAATGATCTCAAGGATACTATCTACCAGATTTGTGGGCGCCGAGATGAGCACTGGGAGATGATCAGCACCAGAAAGGATAGATCAATTGCAGCTTTTGTCCAGGAACTAAACCAGCACATTCGACGACAGGAGAACCAGATGTGCGCGGACATGATAGATCTGAAGAAGGCTAGGACAAGCATCAAGGAACTGGAGGAAGAACTTAAGGCTATACGTGAAGATTATGAAGAGGAAACTGAAGTATTGCTGGACAAGAATGACGATCTGATCGAGAAGATCAGGATATTTATGGGAGGCCCTACACCAGTAGATGAAGACGAAGAACCCAAGGAGATTCACCCGGAAGACTACATCATCATCGACGACACTGACTCGGACCCAGATGATAGCGATGATGACTATGTTGATGAAGCCGGAGCAGATATCATGGAGTCTGCAACCGAAGAATATTTCTAGTAGACCACCTCACCAGCAGTAGTAGTCCACCATGTAAATACAGTAGTCCGAGCACTTTTGCGATAGTTAGATCGATTGTATGCCCTTGTTTGATTGAATGAAGTGAATTGTTTGTTTTTGCCTCATGTGCATATGGGTAGTGTTTTCTCTTTAGACCCCCTCTATTCTTAAATCTCATCTTTTCTAAACCCTCAGATGCCTCCGAGACGTGACCCCGGATTTACCTTTCCACCGGAGCTCACCCAGTTGATCCAGCAGTAGAACACATTGATGCAGTTGCTAGTCCAGAATCAAAATCAGGGGAACAACAACAACAACCCACCACCACCTATTGATCACTTAGCCCGTTTTCTTAGGCTGAATCCGCCGGTGTTTTCCAGTAGCACCGAGCCGATAGTAGCAGATGATTGGCTCCGCAAGACAGCTAGAGAGTTGACCACAGCAGGATGCAAAGATGCGGAGAAGGTGAAATTTGCCGCACATCAGCTTGAAGGACCCACAGCATCATGGTGGGAGAATTTCACAGCCACTTTCCCTGTCGACACTGTCACATGGGACCAGTTTCAGCAGGCTTTTCGTACTGCCCATGTTGCAGCAGGAGCTATGGCCATGAAGAAGCGTGAGTTCGCAACTTGCGCCAAGGAGGACGGACAGTTGGCCAGTATGTGGAGGAATTTAGTAAATTAGCACGATATGCCCCAGATGACGTTGCTACAGATGTAGCTAAGCAGGAGAAGTTTCTAGAAGGACTGAATGATGAGTTGAGCATGCAGTTGATGGTAGCAACCTCCAACAACTACCAGGAGTTGGTAGACCGTGCTCTTATGATTGAAGGGAAGCAGCAGCAGATTGAGAACCGCAAGAGGAAGTATGGACAAGGGAAGTACAATTCAGGAGCTCAGCAGAAGCCATGTTTTACCCGTAGACCGGGAGGACATTTTCAGCATACCCAAGGAGGAGGTAGCTCCCACAATCACAATGGCACAAAGAATGGTAATGGTAATGGAGGAAGCAACGGCCAGAATCGCACCAACCCATCAACCCCATCCATGAAGGACCTGAGCTAAGTCACTTGCTTTAAGTGCCAGAAGACCGGAAATTATGCCAATGAATGTCCTGAAGGCCAGAATGGCAATGGAAGCTCTGGGAAGAAGCCGAACCCTTTCAACAGGGGACAGGTGAACCACGTTAACATGGAGGAGGTTGAAGAGCAGCGGATGCCGTAATCGGTAAGTTTTTGGTTAAGTCATTTACTGCACTCGTTCTTTTTGATACTGGTGCATCGCATTCATACATATCAAGGGGATTTGTGGATAAGTATAACCTGCCCACTAAGGTTCTTAGAACACCTATGCTAGTAAGCTCACCAGGAGCAGAGTATATGGCCAGTCAAGGATGTTTTCAAGTGCCATTGAGTATAGGTAGGCATGTGTTTCCCTCGGCTTTAATCATTTTGGAATCACAAGGATTGGATGTAATTCTGGGTATGGATTAGCTGTCGATGTACGGAGGAAACATCGATTGCGCCAATAAGACAATTTTGCTTACCACCCTAGAAGGGAGAAGGATCAAGTATGTATCCCGACGTGTGCCAAAAGGGACTCAAGTAAATTGTTTAACAGGAGTTGTGCAGGAGGAAGTACCATTGGTAAGGGATTTCCCTGAAGTATTTCCAGAAGAGTTGCCAGGCATGCCACCGGATAGAGATATTGAGTTTTTGATTGAGCTATTGCCAGGCATAGGGCCAATATCAAAGAGACCATACAGGATGCCTGCAAAGGATTTGGTGGAGATTAAGAAGCAGATTAAGGAGTTATTGGATAAGGGATATATTCGCCCAAGTTCTTCGCCTTGGCGATCGCCAGTACTTCTAGTGGAGAAGAAGGATGGATCGTCAAGGATGGTTGTTGATTATCGAGGATTGAATGAAGTAACCATCAAGAACAAGTACCCACTACCAATGATCAATGATCTGTTTGATCGATTGCAACGAGCTAAGGTATTTTCCAAGATCGATTTGTAATCAGGATACCACCAGTTGAAGATTCGAGAACAGGATATACCTAATACAGCTTTTACCACCAGGTATGGGCTGTACGAGTATACCGTTATGTCATTTGGTCTGACTAACGCACCTGCATATTTTATGAACATGATGAACAAAGTGTTTATGGAGTTCTTGGATAAGTTCGTCGTGGTGTTCATTGATGATATCCTGGTTTACTCGAAGAATGAAGAGGAGCATAAGGAACATTTGCGATTGGTACTTGAGAAGCTCAGAGAACATCAGTTGTATGCCAAGTTCAGCAAATGTGAGTTTTGGTTGAAGGAAGTAGGATTCCTCGGACACGTTATATCCGGAGAAGGTATAGCAGTAGATCCCACTAAGGTTGACACTGTGACAAATTGGTAAGCGCCAACAATAGTTGGAGAGATCCGAAGTTTTCTTGGACTCGCAGGATACTACCGGAGATTTATTGAGAATTTCTCAAAGATTGCGAAGCCTATGACGGAGTTATTAAAGAAGGATACCAAGTTCAAATGGACTGAGGAATGTGAGGCTAGTTTCCAGGAGTTGAAGAAACGCTTGGTTACTTCACCAGTGTTGATTTTGCCAGACTAGACCAAGGACTATGAGGTGTATTGCGACGCTTCACGTCGAGGACTTGGAGCAGTGCTTATGCAGGAAGGGAGAGTTGTTTCATATGCCTCAAGACATCTTAAGCCTCATGAGTTGAATTATGCTACGCATGATTTGGAGTTAGCAGCCGTAGTGCATGCATTAAAAATATGGAGACATTTCCTCATTGGAAATCATTGTGAGGTGTACACGGATCACAAGAGTTTGAAATAAATTTTCACACAGAAGGAGTTAAACCTCAGACAAAGGAGATGGTTGGAGCTCATCAAGGATTATGATATGAGATTGCATTACCATCCCGGAAAGGGTAATGTAATAGCTGACGCATTGAGCCGTAAGATCCATGTCAATACATTAAAGACGGGAGAAATACCAAAGGAGTTAGCCGAGGATCTTCGTGAGCTATGTTTGGAAATAGTTCCGAGAGGCTATGTAGCAACATTGGAGATTCAGTCAACTTTGATGGATAGAATCAGAGAAGCTCAGAAGACTGACAAGGAGATTGCCTCTATAAAGGAGAAAATGGGCGAAGGAAAGGCTGAAGGATTTCGTGAGGATGAGCACGATACCTTATGGTTTGAAGACCGTGTCTATGTACCAAATGATCCGGAGATTAGAAAGCTAATTCTGCAAGAGGCACATGATTCACCGTATTCGATTCACCCAAGAAATACCAAGATGTATTTGGATTTGAAGGATATTTTCTGGTGGACCGGAATGAAGAAAGATATTGCGGAGTATGTAGCAGTTTGTGATGTGTGTCAGAGAGTAAAGGCAGAGCATCAGAAGCCAGCAGGATTGCTACAGCCATTGCCGATACCCGAATGGAAGTGGGATAAGTTAGGCATGGACTTTATCACGGGATTACCCAGGACTCATTCAGGCTATGACTCGATTTGGGTTATAGTCGATCGGTTGACGAAAGTAGCTCATTTCATCCCAGTAAAGACCACTTACACCAGTGCTAAGTTGGCAAAGATACACATGACCAGGATTGTATGCTTACATGGAGTTCTGAGGAGTGTAGTATCAGATAGAGGAACCCAGTTTACCTCAAAGTTCTGGAATCAGTGGCACGAAACTTTGGGTACCAGGCTAGAGTTCAGCACAGGTTTTCATCCACAGACAGATGGACAGACCGAGAGAGTCAATCAGATTTTGAAGGACATGCTGAGAGCTTGTGCGCTAGATTATGGATCTAGTTGGGACGAGAATTTGCCATATGCCGAATTCTCTTACAACAACAACTATCAATCTAGTTTAAAGATGGCCCCTTTCGAAGCCTTGTACGGAAGAAGGTGTAGGACACCGTTGTTGTGGGATGAAGTTGGAGACCGCCAGTTGTTTGGACCTGATTTGATTAAGGAGTCTGAACAGAAGGTGAAATTGATTCGTGATAGGCTTAAGGTAGCCCAGTCCAGGTAGAAAAGCTACGCAGATTCTAAATGCAAGGAGACAGTTTACGAAGTCGGAGACAGAGTTTATCTTCGAGTATCCCCACTTCGGGGAACAAAGCACTTTGGTGTTAAGGGAAAGTTAGAGCCACGATTTGTAGGACCATACCGAGTATTGGAATGTATGGGAGAAGTGGCCTACAAGTTGGAATTGCCTGAAGGATTGTCAGGAGTTCATGATGTGTTCCACGTTTCTCAGTTAAAGAAGTGCCATGCGGAGATGGCTGACATACCGCTGAGAGATACGGTACCACTGGAAAGCAATTCGGTTGGACAGTGATTTGACCTATGAGGAGAAACCAGTTAAGATTCAAGAGTATGCCAGTCGAGTCACCCGCAGCAAGGTTATCAAGTTTTGCAAGATTCAGTGGAGCCACCACACGGAGGATGAAGCCACCTGGGAGCGAGAGGAAGATTTGCTCAAGGACCACCCTCACCTATTTTCTAGCCAACCCGAATCTCGAGGGCGAGATTCATCTTAAGGGGGGTAGGTTTGTAACATCCCAAATTTTCAATTTGGAATGTTATACATTAGCTCATCATTGCATATCATAATTTATTTGCCTTTGGCTTTGATCCTAGAAATTCTACGCAACTCCAGGACCCACGGAGAGAGTTGGGGATTTCATTATTTTCATATTTGAGTTTTCTCGAATTTTGAGCATAGGATCATTTGATTTTAATTATTTTATCATCAATTATTTCTATTACAAAAATATGAGAGAGGGAATAAAATGACTTTCCCAAAATAAAGAAATATTGAGGATTTAATAATAAAATCAAATAAGATTTTATTTCTGAGTTTTTCGGTATTTTATTTGAATTTAGGAAAAATGTGCGTTTTTCAAAATTGCATTTAGGCCCCAAATAAATGTTCACCTTGTGCGGCTTGATTTTAGAAGCCCGGGAAAATTTATTTGGGGATTTTTGGAGTCCGTTTAGTATTTCTTTTATTTGTTTTTCCGCGCATAATTATTTAAAAAAACGTGAACCGACTCTGGGCCGTACCCGAGCGGGACTCCGCCTGGGGGCAGCCTTTAAATAGCCGCCGCCCGAGCCGCCCCAGCCCACCAGAGCCGCCGCCAGCCCAAGCCCGCTGTGCCGCCAACCCTAACCCTAGCCGTGCCTCGATCCGCGCGCCGCCGCCGACCCGCCACCCGAGGTTGCCTCGATCCGCGCGCCCTTTTTATTTTTTTAGAAAAAAAACCCATCGGTTTTTGTCGGTTTTTTATTTCCGTTTTTTAAATAGATCATTTTTTTTTCGATTTATTTAAATAGCGAGCATTCGTCCGTTCGTTCGTTCTAGCGAACATTCGTCGTTTTTCTTTTTCTCGGATTTAATCCGCGATTTTTCTGATCGCAATTCCTGATCCGATTTTCGTTTTAGTATAACTTTTCGCTCGTTTATCGGAATCAGGCGATTCAAGCGCCTGGAGTTTCATCTCGAAACCCTCTATCCGTTTAACCAACTTAAACAAGTTTATGCCACTATAGAAATTGACCTATATCCGGGATAGTAAACGAAGCCTGTTTCCTTTGCCATTTGACTTTCGTTGCTTCGTTTGATTTGATTCTTTTTGCAAACCGGAGTTCTTAAGTTGAACCTTCTGGTTAGATCTCTTATTTGTGTTTTACCTGTGCATTAGATGAATACTTATTGTATGCTTGTTTGTTTGTCTGCGATAGAATACCCGGAGTGCACCGCCTGTTACTTCGAATCTCTAGGTTTCGCGGATCTTCAGCAAGGCAAGTAACACTTTGATCATACCTCTTACTACCTAGTTTTATTGCATCAGATCAATCCTCAAACATTGCATGATTAGGATCTAATTAAATTGTGGGATGGGAAGTAGTTGAGGTAGTACCTATTACCTGTTGTATTATCAAACCTTTGGGAGTTACTTCTACGTTTGCCTATTATGCCATGCTATGCTAGTAGACGTGGATTGGGTGAGTGATATCCATGACAGACGTGAGTTTGTTAATTAATGGTTTATCTAAGGTGGCAACTTAAACACACATCTGGGTGGATTGAGGTACCTGGTTATTCCAGGATTGCATGTTTTTCTTTATGGACCGCCACCCAGGCCCAAAGGGATCATGAGATTTTCCATATTAGAAACTTCCATGTGCAGCCACAAGCTATTATGGGCTCTAGCATAGTTGATTAAGTCGTGCGAACTCTTACAGGGTAGACTAGCAGATGTAGGGGAAAGTAGGTGTAACGGTCTATCCATCGTAAGGTGCTAGCGCTTCTGAAAGACTATGTCTCGGTCATCCGTCTTCTCAAACACCATGTAGTGCGAGAAACCAAACGAAGGCGGTCGAGTCTTGTGGGGAAAAGTGCGCAAACCTCAGCAAAGTGTATAAACTAATCGTGATTAGCCGTGTCCCCAGTTATGGACATCTTGAGTATCTAGTACTTGGATTATCATGTGAATCTCAACATGTTACTCTAAATTAATTTTGTTGGGTTTTATTTAATGATGATGCTTAATTGGGATTGAGAATGCTGTCAACCATTCTCAATGTTTAACAACTACCATGGTAGTTAAATACAATTTATTCCTTTGCAGTAGAGAAAAATTGGCTTTACGCAAAACTGTAACCATAGAGCTTTCCACCAGCCAAATATGCATATAGTATAGTTGTTTCATTCCATTACTCTCTATGTGTTACCTTGCCAGCATATTCCATGTGCTGACCCGTTTCAGGTTGCAACGTTAATGTTGCAGACTTTTCAGACGATGATTAAGGAGTTTTTAGGTCATGGTTTTATACTCAGTGATGCCGTTGGAGTTGATGGACTCACTTATCTTCCAAGCCTTCCGCTGTTATCGTCTTTAGATGGCCTTAAGCCCTATTTATTGTAATAAGTTCTCTATTGAGACACTCGATGTAATAAGTGTGTGATTGCTACTCTGTTATAAATCCTCCGAGTACTGTGTGGTGTCAGCATTATTGATCCAGGGATGACACCTGAGCACAGAGATCAGACCGTTTGAGGTCTGGTTGCTACAGAGATGGCATCAGAGCACACACTGACTGTAGGACACGACCACTAAGCTAAAGACCTAGAACACTATTCACTCTCTTCTCTTCTGACCTCTCCTCTTTTCTATTCTTTAGGATGGCGGATGCAAGGAACAAGTTCACGCAACCGGATGAAGATACACCCTTTGGACGCCACTTGAAGGAAGTCACTAGATACCTGAACATAGGATTACCAAGCTTCACCGGAACCTACAACGCCACTTTACCTGAAGAAGAGCGCTGGATGATTCAAGTTCAAGTTCCAGGAAGGACGTTCATGCCAGTCACTGAGCCCATAGAGTTTTCTTTTGATGCACCAACTTGGAGTCTAGGAAAGAGCATGGCAGCTCACATCGCCATGGGACGCATTGGATAAGTCTACCGCAATGATCTCAAGGATACTATCTACCAGATTTATGGGCGCCGAGATGAGCACTGGGAGATGATCAGCACCAGAAAGGATAGATCAATTGCAGCTTTTGTCCAGGAACTAAACCAGCACATTCGACGACAGGAGAACCAGAGGTGCGCCGACATGATAGATCTGAAGAAGGCTAGGACAAGAATCAAGGAACTGGAGGAAGAACTTAAGGCTACACATGAAGATTATGAAGAGGAAATTGAAGTATTGGTGGACAAGAATGACGATATGATCAAGAAGATCGGGATATTTATGGGAGGCCCTACACCAGTAGATGAAGACGAAGAACCCAAGGAGATTCACCCGGAAGACTACATCATCATCGACGACACTGACTCGGACCCAGATGACAGCGATGATGACTATGTTGATGAAGCCGGAGCAGATATCATGGAGTCTGCAACTGAAGAATATTTCTAGTAGACCACCTCACCAGCAGTAGTAGTCCACCATGTAAATACAGTAGTCCGAGCACTTTTGCGATAGTTAGATCGATTGTATGCCCTTGTTTGATTGAATGAAGTGAATTGTTTGTTTTTGCCTCATGTGCATATGGGTAGTGTTTTCTCTTTAGACCCCCTCTATTCTTAAATCTCATCTTTTCTAAACCCTCAGATGCCTCCGAGACGTGACCCCGGATTTACCTTTCCACCGGAGCTCACCCAGTTGATCCAGCAGTAGAACACATTGATGTAGTTGCTAGTCCAGAATCAGAATCAGGGGAACAACATCAACAACCCACCACCACCACCACCTGTTGATCATTTAGCCCATTTTCTTAGGCTGAATCCGCCGGTGTTTTCCAGTAGCACCAAGCCGACAGTAGCAGATGATTGGCTCCGCAAGACAGCTAGAGAGCTGACCACAGCAGGATGCACAGATGCAGAGAAGGTGAAGTTTGCCGCACATCAGCTTGAAGGACCCGCAGCATCATGGTGGGAGAATTTCACAGCCACTTTCCCCGTCGACACTGTCACATGGGACCAGTTTCAGCAGGCTTTTCGTACTGCCCATGTTTCAGCAGGAGCTATGGCCATGAAGAAGCGTGAGTTTCGCAACTTGCGCCAAGGAGAACGGGCAGTTGGCCAGTATGTGGAGGACTTTAGTAAATTAGCACGTTATGCCCCAGATGACGTTGCTACAGATGCAGCTAAGCAGGAGAAGTTTCTGGAAGGACTGAATGATGAGTTGAGCATGCAGTTGATGGTAGCAACCTTCAACAACTACCAGGAGTTGGTAGACCGTGCTCTTATGATTGAAGGGAAGCAGCAGCAGATTGAGAACCGCAAGAGGAAGTATGGACAAGGGAAGTACAATTCAGGAGCTCAGCAGAAGCCACGTTTTACCCCTAGACCGGGAGGACATTTTCAGCATACCCATGGAGGAGGTAGCTCGCACAATCACAATGGCACCAAGAATGGTAATGGGAATGGAGGAAGCAACGGCCAGAATCGCACCAACCCATCAACCCCATCCAAGAAGGACCTGAGCTAAGTCACTTGCTTTAAGTGCCAGAAGACCGGAAATTATGCCAATGAATGTCCTGAAGGCCAGAATGGCAATGGAAGCTCTGGAAAGAAGCCGAACCCTTTCAACAGGGGACAGGTGAACCACGTTAACATGGAGGAGGTTGAAGAGCAGCAGATGCCGTAATCGGTAAGTTTTTGGTTAAGTCATTTACTGCACTCGTTCTTTTTGATACTGGTGCATCGCATTCATACATATCAAGGGGATTTGTGGATAAGTATAACCTACCCACTAAGGTTCTTAGAACACCTATGCTATTAAGCTCACCAGGAGCGGAGTATATGGCCAGTCAAGGATGTTTTCAAGTGCCATTGAGTATAGGTAGGCATGTGTTTCCCTCGGATTTAATCATTTTGGAATAACAAGGATTGTATGTAATTCTGGGTATGGATTGGCTGTCGATGTACGGAGGAAACATCGATTGTGCCAGTAAGACAATTTTGCTTACCATCCTAGAAGGGAGAAGGATCAAGTATGTATCCCGACATGTGCCAAAAGGGACTCAAGTAAATTGTTTAACAGGAGTTGTGCAGGAGGAAGTACCAGTGGTAAGGGATTTCCCTGAAGTATTTCCAGAAGAGTTGCCAGGCATGCCACCGGATAGAGATATTGAGTTTTTGATTGAGCTATTGCCAGGCATAGGGCCAATATCAAAGAGACCATACAGGATGCCTGCAAAGGATTTGGTGGAGATTAAGAAGCAGATTAAGGAGTTATTGGATAAGGGATATATTCGCCCAAGTTCTTCGCCTTGGCGATCGCCAGTACTTCTAGTGGAGAAGAAGGATGGATCGTCAAGGATGGTTGTTGATTATCGAGGATTGAATGAAGTAACCATCAAGAACAAGTACCCACTACCAATGATCAATGATCTGATTGATCGATTGCAAGGAGCTAAGGTATTTTCCAAGATCGATCTGCGATAAGTATACCACCAGTTGAAGATTCAACAACAGGATATACCTAAGACAGCTTTTACCACCAGGTATGGGCTGTACGAGTATACCGTTATGTCATTTGGTCTGACTAACGCACCTGCATATTTTATGAACATGATGAACAAAGTGTTTATGGAGTTCTTGGATAAGTTCGTCGTGGCGTTCATTGATGATATCCTGGTTTACTCGAAGAATGAAGAGGAGCATAAGGAACATTTGCGATTGGTACTTGAGAAGCTCAAAGAACATCGGTTGTATGCCAAGTTCAGCAAATGTGAGTTTTGGTTGAAGGAAGTAGGATTCCTCGGACACGTTATATCCGGAGAAGGTATAGCAGTAGATCCCACTAAGGTTGACACTGTGACAAATTGGGAAGCGCCAACAACAGTTGGAGAGATCCGGAGTTTTCTTGGACTCGCAGGATACTACCGGAGATTTATTGAGAATTTCTCAAAGATTGTGAAGCCTATGACGGAGTTATTAAAGAAGGATACCAAGTTCAAATGGACTGAGGAATGTGAGGCTAGTTTCCAGGAGTTGAAGAAACGCTTGGTTACTTCACCAGTGTTGATTTTGCCAGACCAGACCAAGGACTATGAGGTGTATTGCGACGCTTCACGTCGAGGACTTGGAGCAGTGCTTATGCAGGAAGGGAGAGTTGTTTCATATGCCTCAAGACATATTAAGCCTCATGAGTTGAATTATGCTACGCATGATTTGGAGTTAGCAGCCGTAGTGCATGAATTAAAAACATGGAGACATTTTCTCATTGGAAATCATTGTGAGGTGTACACGGATCAAAAGAGTTTGAAATACATTTTCACACATAAGGAGTTAAACCTCAGACAAAGGAGATGGTTGGAGCTCATCAAGGATTATGATATGAGATTGCATTACCATCCCGGAAAGGCTAATGTAGTAGCTGACGCATTGATCCGTAAGAGCCATGTCAATACACTGAAGACGGGAGAAATACCAAAGGAGTTAGCCGAGGATCTTCGTGAGCTATGTTTGGAAATAGTTCCGAGAGGCTATGTAGCAGCATTGGAGATTCAGTCAACTTTGATGGATAGAATCAGAGAAGCTCAGAAGACTAACAAGGAGATTGCCTCTATAAAGGAGAAAATGAGCGAAGGAAAGGTAAAGGATTTCATGAGGATGAGCACGATACCTTATGGTTTGAAGACCGTGTCTATGTACCAAATGATCTGGAGATTAGAAAGCTAATTCTGCAAGAGGCACATGATTCACCGTATTCAATTCACCCAAGAAATACCAAGATGTATTTGAATTTGAAGGATATTTTCTGGTGGACCGGAATGAAGAAAGATATTGCGGAGTATGTAGCAGTTTGTGATGTGTGTCAGAGAGTAAAGGCAGAGCATCAGAAGCCAGCAGGATTGCTACAGCCTTTGCCGATACCCGAATGGAAGTGGGATAAGTTAGGCATGGACTTTATCACGGGATTACCCAGGACTCGTTTAGGCTATGACTCGATTTGGGTTATAGTCGATCGGTTGACGAAAGTAGCTCATTTCATCCCATAAAGACCACTTACACCAGTGCTAAGTTGGCAAAGATATACATGACCAGGATTGTATGCTTACATGGAGTTCCGAGGAGTATAGTATCAGATAGAGGAACCCAGTTTACCTCAAAGTTCTAGAATCAGTTGCACGGAACTTTGGGTACCTGGCTAGAGTTCAGCATAGCTTTTCATCCACAGACAGATGGACAGACCGAGAGAGTCAATCAGATTTTGGAGGACATGCTGAGAGCTTGTGCGCTAGATTATGGATCTAGTTGGGACGAGAATTTTTCGTATGCCGAATTCTCTTACAACAACAGCTATCAATCCAGTTTAAAGATGGCCCCTTTCAAAGCCTTGTACGGAAGAAGGTGCAGGACACCGTTGTTGTGGGATGAAGTTGGAGACCGCCAGTTGTTTGGACCTGATTTGATTAAGGAGTCTGAACAGAAGGTGAAATTGATTCGCGATAGGCTTAAGGTAGCCCAGTCCAGGCAGAAAAGCTACGCAGATTCTAAACACAAGGAGACAGTTTACGAAGTCGGAGACAGAGTTTATCTTCGAGTATCCCCACTTCGGGGAACAAAGCGCTTTGGTGTTAAGGGAAAGTTAGCGCCATGATTTGTAGGACCATACCGAGTATTGGAACGTATGGGAGAAGTGGCCTACAAGTTGGAATTGCCTGAAGGATTGTTTGGAGTTCATGATGTGTTCCACGTTTCTCAGTTAAAGAAGTGCCACGCGGAGATGGCTGACATACCGCTGAGAGATACGGTACCACTGGAAAGCAATTCGGTTGGACAGTGATTTGACCTATGAGGAGAAACCAGTTAAGATTCAAGAGTATGCCAGTCGAGTCACCCGCAGCAAGGTTATCAAGTTTTGCAAGGTTAAGTGGAGCCACCACATGGAGGATGAAGCCACCTGGGAGCGAGAGGAAGATTTGCTCAAGGACCACCCTCACCTATTTTCAAGCCAACCTGAATCTCGAGGGCGAGATTCATCTTAAGGGGGGTAGGTTTGTAACATCCCAAATTTTCAATTTGGAATGTTATACATTAGCTTATCATTGCATATCATAATTTATTTGCCTTTGGCTTTGATCCTAGAAATTCTACGCAACTCCAGGACCCACGGAGAGAGTTGGGGATTTCATTATTTTCATATTTGAGTTTTCTCGAATTTTGAGAATAGGATAATTTTATTTTAATTATTTTATCATCAATTATTTCTATTACAAAAATATGAGAGAGGGAATAAAATGAATTTCCCAAAATAAAGAAATATTGAGGATTTAATAATAAAATCAAATAAAATTTTATTTCGGAGTTTTTCGGTATTTTATTTGAATTTAGGAAAAATGTGCATTTTTCAAAATTGCCTTTAGGCCCCAAATAAATGTTCACCTTGTGCGGCTTGATTTTAGAAGCCCGGGAAAATTTATTTCAGGATTTTTGGAGTCCGTTTAGTATTTCTTTTATTTGTTTTTCTGCGCGTAATTATTTAAAAAAACGCGAACCGACTCCGGGCCGTACCCGAGCGGGACTCCGCCCGGGGGCAGCCTTTAAATAGCCGCCGCCCAAGCCGCCCCAGCCCACCAGAGTCGCCGCCAGCCCAAGCCCGCCGTGCCGCCAACCCTAACCCTAGCCGTGCCTCGATCCGCATGCCGCCGCCCCCCGCCGCCGCCGCCGCCGAGCCGCCACCCGAGGTTGGCTCGATCCGCGTGCCGTTTTTATTTTTTTAGAAAAAAAACCCGTCGGTTTTTGTCGGTTTTTTTATTTCCGTTTTTTAAATAGATCGGTTTTTTTCCAATTTATTTAAATAGCGAGTGTTCGTCCATTCATTCGTTCTAGCGAACGTTCGTCGTTTTTCTTTTTCTCGGATTTAATCCGCGATTTTTCTGATCGCGATTCCTGATCCGATTTTCATTTTAGTATAACTTTTCGCTCGTTTATCGGAATCAGGCGATTCAAGCGCCTGGAGTTTGGTCTCGAAACCCTCTATCCGTTTAACCAACTTAAACAAGTTTTTGCCACTGTAAAAATTGCCGTAGATCCGGAATAGTAAACGAAGCCTGTTTCTTTTGCCGTTTGACTTTCGTTGCTTCGTTTGATTTGATTCTTTTTGCAAACCGGAGTTCTTAAGTTGAACCTTCTGGTTAGATCTCTTATTTGAGTTTTCCCTGTGTATTAGATGAATACTTATTGTATGCTTGTTTGTTTGTCTGTGATAGAATACCTGGAGTGCGCCGCCTGTTACTTCGAATCTCTAGGTTTCGCGGATCATCAACAAGGCAAGTAACACTTTGATCATACCTCTTACTACCCAGTTTTATTGCATTAGATCAATCCTCAAACATTGCATGATTAGGATCTAATTAAATTGTGGGATGGGAAGTAGTTGAGGTAGTACCTATTACCTGTTATATTATCAAACCTTTGGGAGTTACTTCTACGTTTGCCTATTATGCCATGCTATGCTAGTAGACGTGGATTGGGTGAGTGATATCCATGACAGATGTGAATTTGTTAATTAATGGTTTATCTAAGGTGGCAACTTAAACACACATCTGGGTGGATTGAGGTACTTGGGTATTCGAGGATTGCCTGTTTTTCTTTATGGACCGCCACCCAGGCCCAAAGGGATCATGAGATTTTTCATACTAGAAACTTCCGTGTGTAGCCACAAGCTATTATGGGCTCTAGCATAGTTGATTAAGTCGTGCGAACTCTTATAGGGTAGACTAGCAGATGTAGGGGAAAGTAGGTGTAACGGTCTATCCATTGTAAGGTGCTAGCGCTTCTGAAAGACTATGTCTCGGTCATCCGTCTTCTCAAACACCATGTAGTGCGAGAAACCAAACGGAGGCGATCGAGTCTTGTGGGGAAAAGTGCGCAAACCTCTGCAGAGTGAATAAACTAATCGTGATTAGCCGTGTCCCCGGTTATGGACATCTTGAGTATATAGTACTTGGATTATG
>NC_053024.1:246620952-246634499 GCF_003073215.2 Triticum urartu | reverse complement strand
CCACCACCACCACCTGTTGATCATTTAGCCCGTTTTCTTAGGCTGAATCCGCCGGTGTTCTCCAGTAGCACCGAGCCTATAGTAGCAGATGATTGGCTCCACAAGACAGCTAGGGAGTTGACCACGGCAGGATGCACAGATGTGGAAAAGGTGAAGTTTTCCGCACATCAGTTAGATGGACCCGCAGCATCATGGTGGGATAATTTCACAACCACTTTCCCTATCGACACTGTCACATGGGACCAGTTTCAGCAGGCTTTCCGTACTGCCCATGTTTCAGCAGGAGCTATGGCCATGAAGAAGCGTGAGTTTCGCAACTTGCGCCAAGGAGGACGGACAGTTGGCCAGTATGTGGAGGATTTTAGTAAGCTAGCACGTTATGCCCCAGATGACGTTGCTACGGATGCAGCTAAGCAGGAGAAGTTTCTGGAAGGACTGAATGATGAGTTGAGCATGCAGTTGATGGTAGCAACCTTCAACAACTACCAGGAGTTGGTAGATCGTGCTCTTATGATTGAAGGGAAGCAGCAGCAAATTGAGAACCGCAAAAGGAAGTATGGACAAGGGAAGTACAATTCTGGAGCTCAGCAGAAGCCGCGTTTTACCCCTAGACCGGAAGGACATTTTCAGCATACCCATGGAGGAGGTAGCTCGCACAATCATAATGGCCCCAAGAATGGTAATGGGAATGGAGGAAGCAACGGCCAGAACCGTACCAACCCATCAACCCGAGCCAAGAGAGACCTGAGCCAAGTCACTTTCTTTAAGTGCCAGAAGATCGGACATTATGCCAATGAATGTCCTGAAGCCCAAAATGGAAATGGCAATGGAAGCTCTAGGAAGAAGCCGAACCCTTTCAATAGGGGAAAGGTGAACCACGTAAACGTGGAGGAGGTTGAAGAGCAGCCGGATGCAGTAATCGGTAAGTTTTTGGTTAAGTCTTTTACTGCAATCGTTCTTTTTGATACTGATGCATCGCATTCATACATATCAAGGGGATTTGCGGATAAGTATAACCTGCCCACCAAAGTTCTTAGAACACCTATGTTAGTAAGCTCACCAGGAGCGGAGTATATGGCCAGCCGAGGATGTTTTCAAGTGCCATTAAGTATAGGTAGGCATGTGTTTCCCTCGGATTTGATCATTTTGGAATCACAAGGTTTGGATGTAATTCTGGGTATGGATTGGCTGTCGATGTATGGAGGAAACATCGATTGCGCCAGTAAGTCGATTTTGCTCACCACCCCAGAAGGAAGAAGGATCAAGTATGTATCCCGGCATGTGCCGAAGAGGACTCAAGTAAATTCGTTAACAGGAGTTGTGCAACAGGAAGTACCAGTGGTAAAGGATTTCCCTGATGTGTTTCCAGAGGAATTGCCAGGCATGCCACCGGATAGAGACATTGAGTTTTTAATTGAGCTTTTGCCAGGCACATGGCCAATATCTAACAGACCATACATGATGCCCGCAAAGGATTTGGTGGAGATTAAGAAGCAGATTAAGGAGTTACTGGATAAAGGATATATTCGCCCAAGTTCTTCGCCTTGGGGATCGCCAGTACTTCTAGTGGAGAAAAAGGATGGATCATTAAGGATGGTTGTTGATTATCGAGGATTGAATGAAGTAACCATCAAGAACAAGTACCCACTACCGATGATCAATGATCTGTTTGACCGATTGCAAGGAGCTAAGGTATTTTCCAAGATCGATTTGCGATCAGGATACCACCAGTTGAAGATTCAAAAACAGGATATACCTAAGACAACTTTTACCACCAGGTATGGGCTGTACGAGTATACCATTATGTCATTTGGTCTGACTAACGCACCTGCATATTTTATGAACATGATGAACAAAGTGTTTATGGAGTTTTTGGATAAGTTCGTCGTAGTGTTCATTGATGATATTCTGGTTTACTCGAAGAATGAAGAGGAGCATAAGGAGCATTTGCGTTTGGTACTTGGGAAGCTCAGAGAACATCAGTTATATGCCAAGTTTAGCAAATGTGAGTTTTGGTTGAAGGAAGTTGGATTCCTCAGACACGTTATATCCGGAGAAGGCATAGCAGTAGATCCCACCAAGGTTGACACTGTGACAAATTGGGAAGCACCAACAACAGTTGGAAAGATCCGGAGTTTTCTTGGACTCGCAGGATACTACCGGAGATTCATTGAAAATTTCTCGAAGATTGCGAAGGCTATGACGGAGTTGTTGAAGAAGGATACCAAGTTCATATGGACCGAGGAATGTGAGACCAATTTCCACGAGTTGAAGAAACGTTTGGTTACATCACCAGGGTTGATTCTGCTGGATCAGAACAAGGATTATGAGGTGCACTGCGGCGCTTCACGTCGAGGACTTGGAGTAGTGCTTATGCAGGAAGGAAGAGTTGTTTCGTATGCTTCACGACAACTTAAGCCGCATGAGTTGAATTATGCCGCACATGATTTGGAGTTAGCAGCCGTAGTGCATGCATTAAAGACTTGGAGACATTTTCTCATTAGAAACCATTGTGAGGTGTACACGGATCACAAGAGTTTGAAGTATATTTTCATGCAGAAGGAGTTGAATCTCAGGCAAAGGAGATGGTTGGAGCTCATCAAGGATTATGATATGAGATTGCATTATCACCCCAGAAAGGCTAACATAGTAGCTGACACGCTGAGCTGTAAAAGCCATGTCAACACCCTTATGATGGGAGATTTACCGAAGGAGTTAGCCGAGGACCTTCATGAGCTATGTTTGGAGATAGTCCCGAGAGGCTATGTAGCAGCATTGGAGATTTATTCTACTTTGATGGATAAGATCAGAGAAGCTCAGAAGACTGACAAGGAGGTTGCCTCTATAAAGCAGAAGATGAGCAAAGGAAAAGTTAAAAGATTTCGTGAGGATGAGCATGATACCTTATGGTTTGAAGACCGTGTTTATGTGCCCAATGACCCGGAGATCAGGAAGTTAATTCTGCAGGAAGCCCATGATTCACCATATTCGATTCACTCGAGAAATACCAAGATGTATTTGGATTTGAAGGATACCTTCTGGTGGACCGGAATGAAGAAGGATATTGTGGAGTATGTAGCAGTTTGTGATGTATGTCAGAGAGTAAAGGCAGAGCATCAGAAGCGAGCAGGATTGTTACAGCCATTGCCAATACCCGAATGGAAGTGGGATAAGCTAGGCATGGATTTTATTACGGGATTTCCCAGAACTCGTTCATGCTATGACTCGATATGGGTTGTTGTCGATCATTTGACAAAGGTAGCTCATTTCATCCCAGTGAAGACTACCTACACAGTGCTAAGTTGGCAAAGATATACATGACCATGATCGTATGTCTGCATGGAGTTCCAAGGAGCATTGTATCAGATAGAGGAACCCAGTTTACCTCAAAGTTCTGGAATCAGTTGCACGAAACTTTGGGTACCAGGCTAGAGTTCAGCACGGCTTTCCATCCATAGATAGATGGATAGACCGAGAGAGTCAATCATATTTTGGAGGATATGCTGAGAGCTTGTGCGCTAGATTATGGATCTAGTTGGGACGATAATTTGCCGTATGCAGAGTTCTCTTACAACAATAGTTATCAATCCAGTTTGAAGATGGCCCCTTTCGAAGCCTTGTACGGAAGGAGGTGCAGGACCCCATTGTCGTGGGATGAAGTTGGAGACCGCCAGTTGTTTGGACCGGATCTGATTAAGGAATCTGAACAGAAGGTGATATTGATTCGCGATAGGCTCAAGGTAGCCCAGTCTAGGCAGAAGAGCTACGCAGATTCGAAATGCAAGGAGACAGTTTATGAAGTCAAAGACCGAGTTTATCTTCGAGTATCTCCACTTCAAGGAGTTAAGCGCTTTAGAGTTAAGGGAAAGTTAGCGCCACGTTTTGTAGGACCATACAAGGTTTTGGAGCATATGGGAGAAGTAGCCTACAAGTTGGAATTGCCCAAAGGATTGTCAGGAGTTCACGATGTATTCCATGTTTCCCAGTTGAAGAAGTACCATGCAGAGATGGCTGATATACCGCTGAGAGATACAGTGCCGCTGGAAGCGATTCAGTTGGACAGTGATTTGACTTATGAGGAGAAACCAGTCAAGATTCTTGAGTATGCCAGCCGAGTCACCCGCAGCAAGGTTATCAAGTTTTGCAAAGTTCAGTGGAGCCACCACACCGAGGATGAAGCCACCTAGGAGCGAGAGGAAGATCTTCTGAAGGACCACCCTCACCTATTTTCTAGCCAACCCGAATCTCGAGGGCGAGATTCATCTTAAGGGGGGGTAGGTTTGTAACATCCCAAATTTTCAATTTGGAATGTTATACATTAGATCATCATTGCATACCATATTTTATTGCATTTTGGTTGATCCTAGAAATTTCACGCAACTCAAGGTCCCTCGGAGAGAGTTGGGGATTTTGTTATTTTCATATTTGAGCTTTCTCAAATTTTGAAAATAGGATCATTTGATTTGATTTATTTTATCTTCAATTATTTCTATCACAAAAATATGAGAGAGGGAATAAAATGACTTTCCCAAAATAAAGAAATATCGAGGATTTAATAATAAAATCAAATAAGTTTTTATTTTGGTTTTATTTGCTATTTTATTTGAATTTAAAAAATGCGCGTTTTTTCAAAATTGCATTTAGGCCTGAAATAAATGTTCATCCTGTGCGGCTTGATTTTAGAAGCCAGGGAAAATTTATTTCGGGATTTTTGGAGTCCGTTTAGTATTTCTTTTGTTTGTTTTCCTGTGCAAAAATTATTTTAAAAAAAGTACGAACCGACTTCGGGCCGGGATCGGCCGGGGCTCCTCCGGCCAGGCCCTTTATATAGCGCCAGCCCCGGGCCGCTTTTAGCCCAAGCCGCCGCACCCTCAAACCCTAACCCAAGCCGCAGCGCCCCAGCCGCCGCCGGACCCGCCCGCTGAGGTTGCCCCGTCGCCATTTTTTTAGAAAAAACCGTTCTGTTTTTCCGTCAGTTTTTCGTTGGTTTTTTAGTTTCCTTTTTTTAGATCGGTTTTTTTTTCGGTTTAGTTTATTTAGCGAGCGTTCGCTCGTTCGTTCATTTTAACGAACACGTTCATCGTTTAGATCCAGATAATGAACGTTCGTTCGTTAATCTGTTCGTCGTTTTTCTTTTTCTCAGATTTTCTGCGATTATTTCTGATCGTGATTTCTGAGCCGATTTTCGTTTTAGTATAACTTTTCGCTCGTTTATCGGAATCAGGCGATTCAAGCGCCTGGAGTTTCGTCTCGAAACCCTCTTTCCGTTTAACCAACTCAAACAAGTTTTTGCCTCTGTAAAATTTGACCTAGATTCAGAATAGTAAACGAAGTTTGTTTCTTTCGCCGTTTGTCTTTTGTTGCTTTGTTCGATTTGATTCTTTTTGCCAACCGGAGTTCTTAAGTTGAACTTTCTGTAGATCTCTTATTTGACCTGTGCATTAGATGAGTACTTATTATATGCTTGTTTGTTTGCGATAGAGTACCCGGAGTGCACCGCTTGCTACTTCGAATCGCTAGGTTTCGCGGATCATCAGCAAGGCAAGTAACATTTTGATCATACCTCCTACCACCCAGTTTTTATTGCATTAGATCAATCCTCAAACATTGCATGATTAGGATCTAATTAAATTGTGGGTTTTGGGAAGTAGATGAGGTAGTACCTATTTCCTGTTTCTTTATCAAACCTTTGGGAGTTACTTCTACGTTGCTTATATTGCTATGCTATGCTAGTAGACATGGATTGGGGAGTGTTTCCATGATAGATATGAGATTGTTAATCAATGATTTATCTAAGGTGGCAACTTAAATACACATCTGGGTGGATTGAGGCACCTGGGTATTCCAGCGATTGCCTATTTTTCTTTTGGACCGCCACCCAGGCTCAAAGGGATCATGAGATTATTCATACTAGAAACTTCCGTGTGCAGCCACAAGCTACTATGGGCTCTAGCATAGTTGATTAAGTCGTGCGAACTCTTACAGTGGTAGACTAGCAGATGTAGGGGAAAGTAGGTGTAACGGTCTACCCGATCGTAAGGTGCTAGCGCTTCTGAAAGACTATGTCTCGGTCATCTGTTTCTCAAACACCACGTAGTGCGAGAATCCTAACGGAGGAGATCGAGTCTTGTGGGGAAAAGTGCGCAAACCTCTGCAGAGTGTATAAACTAATCATGGTTAGCCGTGTCCCCGGTTATGGACAACTTGAGTATCTAGTACTTGGATTATCATGTGAATCTCATCATGTTACTCTAATTAATATTGTTGGGTTTTTAATGATGATGTTTAATTGGGATTGAGAGGGTGTCTACACTCTCAATGTTTAACAACTACCATGATAGTTAAATAAAATTTATTCCTTTGCAGTAGGGAAAAATTGGCTTGACGCAAAATTGTAACCATAGAGCTTTCCACCAGCCAAATATGCATGTAGTATAGCCGTATTCTTTCATTGCTCTCTATGTGTTACTTTGCCAGCATATTCCATGTGCTGACCCGTTTCGGGCTGCAACGTTCATGTTGCAGACTTTCTAGGCGACAAGTAAGGTGCCTTTAGGTCGTGGTTCTATACTCAGTGATGCCGTTGGAGTTGGTGGACTCACTTATCTTGCAAGCCTTCCGCTGTTATCGTTAGTAGATGGCCTTAAGCCATATTTTATTCTAATAAGTTCTCTTTTGAGACATTCGATGTAATAAGTGTGTGATTTCCTTCAAGTACTGTGCGGTGTCAGCATTACTGATCCAGGGATGACACTGGAGCACAGAGATTGGACCATTTGAGGTCTAGTCGCTACAAGATGGTATCAGAGCACACGCTGACTGTAGGACACGACCATTAAGCTAAAGCCCTAGATCGCTACTCACTCTTCCCATTCCGACTCCTCATCTTTTCTACTCTTTTAGGATGGCGGATGCAAGGAACAAGTTCACGCAACCGGATGAAGATACACCCTTTGGACGTCACTTTAAGGAAGTCACTAGATACCTGAACATCGGAGTACCAAGCTTCACCGGAACCTACAACGCCACTTTACCGGAAGAGGAGTGCTGGATGATTCAAGTTCAAGTTCCAGGAAGGACGTTCATGCCAGTCACTGAGCCCATAGAGTTTTCCTTTGATGCACCAACCTGGAGTCTAGGAAAGAGCATGGCAGCTCACATCGCCATGGGACGTATTGGAGAAGTTTACCACAAGGATCTCAAGGATTATCTACCAGATTTGTGGGCGCCGAGATGAGCACTGGGAGATGATCAGTACCAAGAAGGATATATCAATCGCAGCTTTCATCCAGGAGTTAAACCAGCACATTCGACGACAGGAGAACCAGATGTGTGCAGATATGATAGATCTGAAGAAGGCGAGGACAAGAATCACGGAACTGGAGGAAGAACTCAAGGCTACACGTGAAGATTATATGGAGGAAATCAAAGTATTAGTGGAGAAGAATGACGACCTGATCAAGAAGATCAGAATATTCATGGGAGGCCCTACACCAGTAGAAGAAGACGAAGAACCCAAGGAGATTCACCCGGAAGATTACATCATCATCGACGACACCAACTCGGATCCAGATGATAGTGATGATGACTATGTTGATGAAGCTGGAGCAGATATCATGGAGTCTGCAACCGAAGAATATTTCTAGTAGACCACCCCAACAGTAGTAGTAGTCCACCATGTAAATATAGTAGTCCGAGCACTTTTGCGATAGTTAGACCGATTGTATGCCCTTCTTTGATTGAATGAAGTGAATTGTTTGCTTTTGCCTCATGTGCATATGGGTAGTGTTTTCTCTTTAGACCCCTCTCTATTCTTAAATCTCATCTTTTCTAAACCCATCAGATGCCTCCGAGACGTGACCCCGGATTTACCTTCCCACCGGAGCTCACTCAGTTGATCCAGCAGCAGAACACATTGATGCAGTTGCTAGTCTAGAATCAGAATCAGGGAAACAACAACAACAACCCACCACCACCACCTGTTGATCATTTAGCCCGTTTTCTTAGGCTGAATCCGCCGGTGTTCTCCAGTAGCACCGAGCCTATAGTAGCAGATGATTGGCTCCACAAGACAGCTAGGGAGTTGACCACGGCAGGATGCACAGATGTGGAAAAAGGTGAAGTTTTCCGCACATCAGTTAGATGGACCCGCAGCATCATGGTGGGATAATTTCACAACCACTTTCCCTATCGACACTGTCACATGGGACCAGTTTCAGCAGGCTTTCCGTACTGCCCATGTTTCAGCAGGAGCTATGGCCATGAAGAAGCGTGAGTTTCGCAACTTGCGCCAAGGAGGACGGACAGTTGGCCAGTATGTGGAGGATTTTAGTAAGCTAGCACGTTATGCCCCAGATGACGTTGCTACGGATGCAGCTAAGCAGGAGAAGTTTCTGGAAGGACTGAATGATGAGTTGAGCATGCAGTTGATGGTAGCAACCTTCAACAACTACCAGGAGTTGGTAGATCATGCTCTTATGATTGAAGGGAAGCAGCAGCAAATTGAGAACCGCAAAAGGAAGTATGGACAAGGGAAGTACAATTCTGGAGCTCAGTAGAAGCCGCGTTTTACCCCTAGACCGGAAGGACATTTTCAGCATACCCATGGAGGAGGTAGCTCGCACAATCATAATGGCCCCAAGAATGGTAATGGGAATGGAGGAAGCAACGGCCAGAACCGTACCAACCCATCAACCCGAGCCAAGAGAGACCTGAGCCAAGTCACTTTCTTTAAGTGCCAGAAGATCGGACATTATGCCAATGAATGTCCTGAAGCCCAAAATGGAAATGGCAATGGAAGCTCTAGGAAGAAGCCGAACCCTTTCAATAGGGGAAAGGTGAACCACGTAAACGTGGAGGAGGTTGAAGAGCAGCCGGATGCAGTAATCGGTAAGTTTTTGGTTAAGTCTTTTACTGCAATCGTTCTTTTTGATACTGATGCATCGCATTCATACATATCAAGGGGATTTGCGGATAAGTATAACCTGCCCACCAAAGTTCTTAGAACACCTATGTTAGTAAGCTCACCAGGAGCGGAGTATATGGCCAGCCGAGGATGTTTTCAAGTGCCATTAAGTATAGGTAGGCATGTGTTTCCCTCGGATTTGATCATTTTGGAATCACAAGGTTTGGATGTAATTCTGGGTATGGATTGGCTGTCGATGTATGGAGGAAACATCGATTGCGCCAGTAAGTCGATTTTGCTCACCACCCCAGAAGGAAGAAGGATCAAGTATGTATCCCGGCATGTGCCGAAGAGGACTCAAGTAAATTCGTTAACAGGAGTTGTGCAACAGGAAGTACCAGTGGTAAAGGATTTCCCTGATGTGTTTCCAGAGGAATTGCCAGGCATGCCACCGGATAGAGACATTGAGTTTTTAATTGAGCTTTTGCCAGGCACATGGCCAATATCTAACAGACCATACATGATGCCCGCAAAGGATTTGGTGGAGATTAAGAAGCAGATTAAGGAGTTACTGGATAAAGGATATATTCGCCCAAGTTCTTCGCCTTGGGGATCGCCAGTACTTCTAGTGGAGAAAAAGGATGGATCATTAAGGATGGTTGTTGATTATCGAGGATTGAATGAAGTAACCATCAAGAACAAGTACCCACTACCGATGATCAATGATCTGTTTGACCGATTGCAAGGAGCTAAGGTATTTTCCAAGATCGATTTGCGATCAGGATACCACCAGTTGAAGATTCAAAAACAGGATATACCTAAGACAACTTTTACCACCAGGTATGGGCTGTACGAGTATACCATTATGTCATTTGGTCTGACTAACGCACCTGCATATTTTATGAACATGATGAACAAAGTGTTTATGGAGTTTTTGGATAAGTTCGTCGTAGTGTTCATTGATGATATTCTGGTTTACTCGAAGAATGAAGAGGAGCATAAGGAGCATTTGCGTTTGGTACTTGGGAAGCTCAGAGAACATCAGTTATATGCCAAGTTTAGCAAATGTGAGTTTTGGTTGAAGGAAGTTGGATTCCTCAGACACGTTATATCCGGAGAAGGCATAGCAGTAGATCCCACCAAGGTTGACACTGTGACAAATTGGGAAGCACCAACAACAGTTGGAAAGATCCGGAGTTTTCTTGGACTCGCAGGATACTACCGGAGATTCATTGAAAATTTCTCGAAGATTGCGAAGGCTATGACGGAGTTGTTGAAGAAGGATACCAAGTTCATATGGACCGAGGAATGTGAGACCAATTTCCACGAGTTGAAGAAACGTTTGGTTACATCACCAGGGTTGATTCTGCTGGATCAGAACAAGGATTATGAGGTGCACTGCGGCGCTTCACGTCGAGGACTTGGAGTAGTGCTTATGCAGGAAGGAAGAGTTGTTTCGTATGCTTCACGACAACTTAAGCCGCATGAGTTGAATTATGCCGCACATGATTTGGAGTTAGCAGCCGTAGTGCATGCATTAAAGACTTGGAGACATTTTCTCATTAGAAACCATTGTGAGGTGTACACGGATCACAAGAGTTTGAAGTATATTTTCATGCAGAAGGAGTTGAATCTCAGGCAAAGGAGATGGTTGGAGCTCATCAAGGATTATGATATGAGATTGCATTATCACCCCAGAAAGGCTAACATAGTAGCTGACACGCTGAGCTGTAAAAGCCATGTCAACACCCTTATGATGGGAGATTTACCGAAGGAGTTAGCCGAGGACCTTCATGAGCTATGTTTGGAGATAGTCCCGAGAGGCTATGTAGCAGCATTGGAGATTTATTCTACTTTGATGGATAAGATCAGAGAAGCTCAGAAGACTGACAAGGAGGTTGCCTCTATAAAGCAGAAGATGAGCAAAGGAAAAGTTAAAAGATTTCGTGAGGATGAGCATGATACCTTATGGTTTGAAGACCGTGTTTATGTGCCCAATGACCCGGAGATCAGGAAGTTAATTCTGCAGGAAGCCCATGATTCACCATATTCGATTCACTCGAGAAATACCAAGATGTATTTGGATTTGAAGGATACCTTCTGGTGGACCGGAATGAAGAAGGATATTGTGGAGTATGTAGCAGTTTGTGATGTATGTCAGAGAGTAAAGGCAGAGCATCAGAAGCGAGCAGGATTGTTACAGCCATTGCCAATACCCGAATGGAAGTGGGATAAGCTAGGCATGGATTTTATTACGGGATTTCCCAGAACTCGTTCATGCTATGACTCGATATGGGTTGTTGTCGATCATTTGACAAAGGTAGCTCATTTCATCCCAGTGAAGACTACCTACACAGTGCTAAGTTGGCAAAGATATACATGACCATGATCGTATGTCTGCATGGAGTTCCAAGGAGCATTGTATCAGATAGAGGAACCCAGTTTACCTCAAAGTTCTGGAATCAGTTGCACGAAACTTTGGGTACCAGGCTAGAGTTCAGCACGGCTTTCCATCCATAGATAGATGGATAGACCGAGAGAGTCAATCATATTTTGGAGGATATGCTGAGAGCTTGTGCGCTAGATTATGGATCTAGTTGGGACGATAATTTGCCGTATGCAGAGTTCTCTTACAACAATAGTTATCAATCCAGTTTGAAGATGGCCCCTTTCGAAGCCTTGTACGGAAGGAGGTGCAGGACCCCATTGTCGTGGGATGAAGTTGGAGACCGCCAGTTGTTTGGACCGGATCTGATTAAGGAATCTGAACAGAAGGTGATATTGATTCGCGATAGGCTCAAGGTAGCCCAGTCTAGGCAGAAGAGCTACGCAGATTCGAAATGCAAGGAGACAGTTTATGAAGTCAAAGACCGAGTTTATCTTCGAGTATCTCCACTTCAAGGAGTTAAGCGCTTTAGAGTTAAGGGAAAGTTAGCGCCACGTTTTGTAGGACCATACAAGGTTTTGGAGCATATGGGAGAAGTAGCCTACAAGTTGGAATTGCCCAAAGAATTGTCAGGAGTTCACGATGTATTCCATGTTTCCCAGTTGAAGAAGTACCATGCAGAGATGGCTGATATACCGCTGAGAGATACAGTGCCGCTGGAAGCGATTCAGTTGGACAGTGATTTGACTTATGAGGAGAAACCAGTCAAGATTCTTGAGTATGCCAGCCGAGTCACCCGCAGCAAGGTTATCAAGTTTTGCAAAGTTCAGTGGAGCCACCACACCGAGGATGAAGCCACCTAGGAGCGAGAGGAAGATCTTCTGAAGGACCACCCTCACCTATTTTCTAGCCAACCCGAATCTCGAGGGCGAGATTCATCTTAAGGGGGGGTAGGTTTGTAACATCCCAAATTTTCAATTTGGAATGTTATACATTAGATCATCATTGCATACCATATTTTATTGCATTTTGGTTGATCCTAGAAATTTTACGCAACTCAAGGACCCTCGGAGAGAGTTGGGGATTTCGTTATTTTCATATTTGAGCTTTCTCAAATTTTGAAAATAGGATCATTTGATTTGATTTATTTTATCTTCAATTATTTCTATCACAAAAATATGAGAGAGGGAATAAAATGACTTTTCCAAAATAAAGAAATATTGAGGATTTAATAATAAAATCAAATAAGTTTTTATTTTGGTTTTATTTGCTATTTTATTTGAATTTAAAAAATGCGCGTTTTTTCAAAATTGCATTTAGGCCCCAAATAAATGTTCATCCTGTGCGGCTTGATTTTAGAAGCCGGGGAAAATTTATTTCGGGATTTTTGGAGTCCGTTTAGTATTTCTTTTGTTTGTTTTTCTGTGCAAAAATTATTTTAAAAAAAGTACGAACCGACTTCGGGCCGGGATCGGCCGGGACTCCTCCGGCCGGGCCCTTTATATAGCGCCAGCCCCAGGCAACTTTTAGCCCAAGCCGCCGCACCCTCAAACCCTAACCCTAGCCGCAGCGCCCCAGCCGCCGCCGGACCCGCCCGCTGAGGTTGCCCCGTCGCTGTTTTTTTAGAAAAAACCGTTCGGTTTTTCCGTTAGTTTTTCGTTGGTTTTTTTAGTTTCCGTTTTTTTATATCGGTTTTTTTTTCCGGTTTAGTTTATTTAGCGAGCGTTCGCTCGTTCGTTCATTTTAACGAACGCGTTCATCGTTTAGATCCAGATAACGAACGCTCGTTCGTTAATCTGTTCGTCGTTTTTCTTTTTCTCAGATTTTCCGCGATTATTTCTGATCGCGATTTCTGATCCGATTTTCGTTTTAGTATAACTTTTCGCTCGTTTATCGGAATCAGGCGATTCAAGCGCCTGGAGTTTTGTCTCGAAACCCTCTTTCCGTTTAACCAACTCAAACAAGTTTTTGCCTCTGTAAAATTTGACCTAGATTCAGAATAGTAAACGAAGTTTGTTTCTTTCGCCGTTTGTCTTTTGTTGCTTTGTTCGATTTGATTCTTTTTGCCAACCGGAGTTCTTAAGTTGAACTTTCTGGTTAGATCTCTTATTTGACCCATGCATTAGATGAGTACTTATTATATGCTTGTTTGTTTGCGATAGAGTACCCGGAGTGCACCGCTTGCTACTTCGAATCGCTAGGTTTCGCGGATCATCAGCAAGGCAAGTAACATTTTGATCATACCTCCTACCACCC
>NC_053024.1:246583010-246619952 GCF_003073215.2 Triticum urartu | reverse complement strand
TTGAGCATCTTCGTAAGTTTTACCCGTAAGGCGCGGTTGCCGGAACCTGTTCCGACAACCACCTTTTGTACAAGTCTTGCCGCTATTGCATGTAATCCTTTGTACAAAGCCGGGCGCAGACCCTGTGCATAAGTAAAGCTCATGTGCTCCGCACATCTTGTCAATTTCATGCATTCTATTTTTTGCATATCTGATCTGACACTCTGTGCAGCACCTACTCCCCGATAAGTAATAACGAGCCGTAAGGCTCCATATCTTTATTTTTTCCTCTTTCTTTTTTCTCAAGGAAAGGAAGGTTCCCTCGCCCACAAGTTTGCCGGGGGGAAAGGAGAAGATAATGGTATGGACCAGGCGTCGTTCAAGAAAGTTTCGCCTTGCCGGGAAGCAACAACAGAAAAGCTAAGTTGCCAAAGTTTGAGCAATCAGATTTTTTAAAATTTTTAAGTTATCTCCCTTGAACGACCGCACTTTGTATGGAAAACCTGTGCGCGGAGGAACCAACTCGTAGCTAGTTGCGCCCTTACTTTGTTTCGAGTCCGCTCAACAACTTAAGTGAGCTGCGACTAGTTGCGACAAGGTTTCTTGTCGGTAGCGGCACCGCCAGCAGGCTGCTGACGTCCCGCACTCAGCGCTCGCGGCTAAGGTGCCTGCACCGGCAAGTTCCCTAAAAGCGTAGGGCAAAAACATACAAAGGGAGGAATCAAGTAAAGGGAATAACATTGCAATCATTACCCAGAATAGAGTTATATTACAAGGTAGCTTGTCGCGGCTCTAACAGATTGTTTCATAACATGACCAGCAGCGACAAGAAAAGAAGAAAACGGGCGGCCTAGTCTACGCGATCGCCCTCAATCCTCTTGATCCCGCTCACCTTATCCACAATGGGTGCGACAAGGGTCTTGAGCGCCTCCAGATCAGCATCCGGCGGCAGGGTCTTGAGGACGTTGGTGAGGTTGAGGCCCGGGTTGCGGAAGGCCACCTTCACCAACACCTTTTGAAGAGCTCCCGCGCAGATCTTGCGCGACTCGTCGGCCAGCTGCTTTGGGATCTTCTCTCGGAGCCGCTGGAGGGCCGTCGCCACGCTTTTGAAGAACAAGGTGAGCTTGGCGCTGGGTTGGAGGTTCTCATCAGAGGGATACCCGAGATCCTCCACCCCCAGCTGCGCCAGCTCCCTATCGATATCTGCGGAAGCACTCACGAGACCCTCCGTCCAGTGCTCCACTTTCTCCAGCGTCTTGGTCAAAGTGGTCAGCTTCAACTCAAGATCTGCGTTGGAGTCCTTGGCGGCGCTAAGCTCTTTGCCCCTCTCAGCGAGACAAGCCTGCAGCTCTGAGTTGCTGTGGGCGTCCTTCTCCCGCTCAAGCTTGAGCGCGGCAAGCTCTTCACCACTCGCCTTGAGATCGGCCTCCAGCTGCGCCACCTTCGTCTCCAGCTCCTTCTTGGCGGCCTCGGCAACTGCGGCAGCATCCTCTGCTTGCTTAAGAGCTCCGCCGATTTCTTGCTCACGCGCGGCAAGCTCCTCCTCGTGGCTGTCGAGGTTAACTTTCTGCTGCGCCAGCTCGCCCTCCTGCGCAAACAGCTTCTCAGCAGCAAGCCGCTGTTGCTCTTCAACTTCGGCCTTGTCAAGGAAGAATGCCTTCTGCTCTTCGGCGAGTTGCTCCCGCTCCTCTGCCAGGGACCGGAGAGCTTGCTGGTTGAGACCCCGGAACTCCTCTGCGCGCTTCTCGATGTCCGCTCCCGCCTTCGCGACAAGCGCCTCGCGGGATTCCAGCTTGGCTTGCCGCGCGCGGTAGAGCGACAACAGCTTCCGCAGCAGCCGCTCCTCCTCAGGCTCGCCACTGCTGCTGCTCGGCGCATCAACTAGCATTAGCCCAGCGGAGGCGAGCACCTCTCCGTCGAAGCTCTCTCCCTCGACCGGCGCCGTGGAGCTTGACGCCCAGGGGAGGTTGATGAAGACGCCATCGCCTGCCTTCAAGTAGACGCTTGGCTGGGGCTCTTCGGAGCCTGGCGTTGCGGTAGCGGCGGACGGGTCGGCGGTCGACGCAGCGCCTGGCGCTCCTGCGGCCTCAGGGCCGTCAGTGCGATCACCGGACCCCCCGCCAGCTGCTGCGGCGGCAGCTTTGGTGGCCTCGTCGCCGGCGGCAACCTCGGTCTCCATCGGCTCCGCAGCAGATGGGTCTGATTGCCGGAAAAGGGGAGAAAAGTCAAGCAAATACCCAAGAAGAAGAAGAACCCAAGGGAAGCTTTGAAGAGAAGATTACCTCTACTGGGTTCAGCAGTCGTAGTCTTCGTCGCCGGGGGAACGCTGGTGCTGTTCCTTGCCGGAGGACTCTCCCTTGGCGTTTCGGGGGCGGCCTCCGGGCGCTCCTGGTGGGGCTGCTCTGCTCCTACACAAACCAACAGTCAGATGTCAGTAAAGAAAGAGTATCCATGCGCGCCTAACAGCGGCAAGTAAACCATATACTTACGCTGGGGGCTGCTCTGGAGAACAGTTGCCGGGTCCGGCAAGGTGGTATCGGGCGCACCTCCTGCTGTCGCGGTGGGTTCGTCCTCGATGACAATCACCGGGACCTTGGCTCTCTTCGCTGCTCTCTGGGCCAGAGTCCTGAAAAGGAACAAGTTCAGAGTAAAGCAAATGAGATACAAGACAAAACAGCAAGAATTGAAGAACTACAAGTATAACAAGAGAAGCTTACTCTTCTTCTTCTTCTTCCTCATCGGAGCTGAACGCGGAGAAGTCGAAGTTCGGCCCACGTCCAGCGCGAGGAGGCGGAGGAGTAGTTTCCCTTGGCCGCTTGGCGGGAACAGTGGCGGTGGCCCGAGACGACCCCGCTCCAGTTGCCGCAGCAGCATGAGGTGCTCCCGCAGCAACAGTGCTTGCCGCGGTGGAGCGCGTCACGCGGCGCGGCGACTGTTCACTCGCCTGCCGCCCCGCTACGTCCCCGGCCTTGCGGAGACGCCTTCTTGGTGGGGATGGAGGCTCTGCTTGCGGCGAGCTGCCTGAAGATGAGGAGGAAGAGGAGTTGATCTCCAGCGAGCCGCTCGTATCCTTGGCAGGCTCGCTCGACTCGGCGTTATGCCCCGCAAGCTCTTTCTCGCCGGCGGGCTCCCCTCGCTCGGCACGGCTTGCCGCCTCTGCTGCATCTGCCTCCTCTACGGTGAATCCAAATTCGCCCGCGGCTGCGGCTGCCGCCGCCTCTTCCAGCCTGGTGGCGATGCGTGTCATCTCCGCATCGGTGGTGTCGCGGGTGAGCCTATCCTTTTCATCGGAGCAGACCGGCACTTCTACCAAGCCATCAAAGAACTGCTGCACGACGTCGTCTGCAGGCTCTTGCCAAGTTGGGACAATTCCATGCGAATCGCACTACGGCATCATTGCACGGATGCGGTCGAGCGCGGAGTTGTTGCACAGCGGAACGACACCCTGCGGCAACCTGAACACTTCAGGATGTTGAGGGTCGTACTTGAACAGCTCCTGGAGCATCGCGTTGAGCTCCAAAACAGTGAAGTTGAAGTTGAGGCCCGGACGCAGCCTCATGATATCCGCCGCATTCTTGAATTCCCAGGTGGGTCTCCCCCATTCCTGCAGGGGGCAATGCGGCGGCGAAGAAAATCTGCGCCAACAGAGCCTACAGTGAGCCCGGCAAGCCTGAGGCGTAGGATCCGGGTGACGACAATCTTAAGCCTATCATCTTCCGGGGCCACGTCACTCCAATCGCTGCCGCGTGCTACTGGGGCTTGGCACCGGGCGGTAAACGGCTGCGGGTTCTCCTCGACAATCGAGCACCAGTCTGCTCTCCCTTCCTCCCACTTGCCGCGGAACTCTCCCTCCAGATAAGTGTCCTTCTTGCTGGCCCTCGAGATCCAGGCGATTCCGCCGGATAAAGGCTCTCCTCTCTCTACTCGGGGCATAAAGAAGTGGCGAAAAAGGGCTACATTGGGATGGACTCCGACAAAGTTTTCGCAGAGATGTGCGAAAACTGCCATGGTCAGAACGGCATTGGGGGTGAAGTCAAGGAGGTGGAATCCGTAGGTGTTCATGATATCGCAGAAAAACTCAGAGAAGGGCGGGCAGAGCCCGCAGTAGAAGAACAAGGCGAAGAAAGGATATCCGTTTGGAGCCATTTTCCAAGCGGTGGCCGGAAGTACCTTCGTGCGCGGATGCGCTCGCGTCTCCGTCGACCAGAAGAGATAGTAATCCTCCCTCAGCTTCCTCGCGGCAAGCTTGGGGGGGAAGATTGCCCGCTCCTTTCGCAGCGCCGCAAGCCGCTGCGCCTCGGTCGACTTCACAACCTTCCCCTTGTCGGCCCTCGGAGCCATGGCGGAAGTGGTGGAGGAGGTCGACGGCGTTGGTGGTGCTGGTGGCGATGGGGGGCGGGGCGCTGCTCTCTCTCAGCTTCGGGAAGACGAGGGAGCGGCGGAGGCTTCCAAGATTGGAGTAGCAACCGGCGAATGGGCGAACTGCCCCTGTTTCCCCTGCTTATAAGGAGGGAGGGGGCGGACGTTCCGCATTTCCGAATAAAGAAACCACCCACGATCTCTCCCACGACGCCGCATTCAACGCGTGCCGTTCGGGGAGGGCGCGGTGGATACGGAGAGAGATACGGCGTAACCCAGGCCGTGCGTGCCCGTGCCCTGTTTTGGGCCTGGCCCAACAGCGCTCGGCGCCGTGTATGGCCCAGGCCCGGGGGCTCCTGTCGGTGTACTAGAGTAGGGGTACCCTAGTATCCCGAACTTGCGCACGGGCAGTCGCAGCATCCCGCGGCAAGGCTTGCCGGGTGACCGCCAAGGTCCTCCGTGGTTCCCCTGGAGCCATTCAAGGAGACAAGACCCCGGCAAGAGGAGCTTGCCGGGAAGGCCAACCAAGGCATCTCAAGGAACTTGCCGCGACGCGCCACACGTCCCGACAAGGCCCGGTGAGCGACAAGCTCCCGGACGCGACAAGACAACGACCGCGGCAAGGCGCTTGCCGCGGCAAGCCACCACTCTGTGTCCGCGCTCCAGCACATCCACCAACGTGTCGCTCTGGGACCCTTCCAAGCGTACGTGGCGGGAGGCTGTGCAGCCAGCGGTGCGCGGTGGCAAGCGGCGCTGACAAGATTGCCATCATGGCGGGCGGTGGCGTCCCTGACGGTCCCTTTTGCACTATTTAGGCGACGTAGACGGGCATTTAATGCCCTTGTCCCCTGCTGTCAGGGTTAGGTATGATACACTGTAGCAGGTAGCTGTACCAACCGCAGCACCTTTCCATTTTTACCCTTGTCTATGTTGCCACCTGTCGGTGACCCCTTGAGCATACAAAAGGAGGCCCATGCGCAACGTAGAGAGGAGGGAGGAAGAACTCTCAGGCTCGGTCTCGTTAGCTGCTGGAGCGTACTGTAGCACTCCGCGCTCCCGAGCAAGAACTCAATACAAACCACAAAGCAGGAGTAGGGTTTTACGCATCCGTGCGGCCCGAACCTGGGTAAACTGCTCGTGTGCTTCGCCTCGATCTGCTCTTCGTGCGACCCTCGTCCCCGCCGAACCGAAAGGGACTCGGACCGCCGGTCCCATAGGTGCTCGTGGGTAAGTACCCCGGCAACGACCAAGCTCCCGTTAGGTGTAACTATGGTTCTAGTTAGCCAGGTCCCCAAGTGATTCTTGTGGCATTTATGCCGACCAAATGGCGTGGTCATGATTCGGGTTCGACCAAGCCCCCAAGTGATTCTGTGGCCTTAGGCCGATCAAGAGGCATGACTGGTTCAGACATGACCAAGTCCCCAAGTGATCTGGTGGCTTTCGCCTATCAAGAGGCATGGTATTGGTTCGGACACGACCAATCCTCCAAGTGATATAACACGATGCTTTTAGCAAAGCGAACTCAAGGGGTAAACCGGAGGCCGCTTTAGAGCGACTCCGTGTAACCTCACATGATGTAAAAGAACAGATACCCCGCTTTAGCTGAGGTTCCGGTTTATTATACTTAATCATAATACATTGTCGTAATATGTACATAAGTATAGCCAATGGCTCAGGTATAGTAAGGCCGAAGATGAGCTATATTCATGGCCTGCTAGTCTCCTCCTCTGATGTACGTGAGTCCTTATGCTCTCGAATATCGATCAGATAGTACGACCCGTTGTGCAGATTCTTGCTGACCACGAAAGGCCCCTCCCAAGGTGGGGATAGCTTATGCATACCGGTCTGATCTTGGATGAGCCGAAGCACCAAATCTCCTTCCTGAAAGGCTCTGGTTCTAACTCGGCGACTGTGATAACGACGAAGATCCTGCTGGTAAATCGCCGATCGGGCGGCTGCGATGTCATGCTCTTCATCCAACCGGTCCAAAGCATCTTGCCGTGCTGTCTCGTTGTCCGCTTCAATATAAGCCGTGACACGAGGTGAATCATGACGGATATCACTGGGGAGAACCGCCTCCGCTCCATAAACCATGAAGAATGGTGTGTATCCAGTTGATCTGTTGGGTGTTGTATTGATGCTCCATAACACAGATGGTAATTCTTCTACCCAACAACCCGGTGTTCTCTGCAAAGGAACCATGAGCCGGGGCTTGATGCCTCTCAAGATCTCTTGATTAGCTCTTTCTGCTTGACCATTGGACTGTGGATGTGCCACTGGTGAAACGTCAAGCCGGATGTGCTCCCGTTCGCAGAACTCCTTCATAGCACCTTTGGACAAATTGGTACCATTATCTGTGATAATACTGTGCGGAAAGCCAAACCGGAAAATCACCTTTTTGATGAACTGAACCGCCATGGCCGCATCACACTTGCTAACAGGTTCTGCCTCCACCCACTTTGTAAACTTGTCAATCGCCACCAGGAGGTGGGTCTTCTTATCTTTGGACCTTTTGAAAGGCCCAACCATATCCAGCCCCCAAGTCGCAAACGCCCAAGTAATTGGAATCATTCTCAATTCTTGAGCCGGTACATGAGCACATCTCGAAAACCTTTGGCAACCATCACATCGCCTGACCAGATCCTTCGCATCAGCATGAGCAGTTAACCAATAGAAACCATGGCGAAACACTTTAGCCACCAGAGACTTTGAACCGGCATGGTGACCACAATCTCCTTCGTGGATCTCACGCAAAATTTCACGACCTTCTTCAGGAGACACGCAACGTTGAAAAGCTCCTGATACACTGCAATGATGCAACTTACCGTTGATGATAGCCATGGACTTGGATCGCCGGATTATCTGCCGGGCCAGAATCTCATCTTCTGGCAACTTGCCCCGGTTCTTGTACACCAGGTAAGGAAGCGTCCAATCCGGAATAACATGAAGAACTGCCACCAATTGAGCCTCCGGATCAGGAATAGCCAAATCCTCTTCACCAGGGATCTTCACCGACGGGTTGTGCAGCACATCCAAAAAAACATTGGGCGGGACCGGTTTGCGCTGAGAGCCCAGCCGGCTTAAAGCGTCCGCCGCTTCATTTTTCCGCCGGTCCACGTGGTCCACCTGATAGCCTCTGAAATAACCTGCAACAATATCCACCTCATGACGATATGCTGCCATGAGTGGGTCCTTGGAGTCCCAAGTGCCAGACACTTGCTGAGCCACAAGGTCTGAGTCACCGAAGCACTTAACTCGACTTAGATTCATCTCCTTAGCCATCCGAAGACCATGGAGCAAGGCTTCATACTCAGCTGCGTTGTTAGTACAAGGAAACATTAAACGGAGAACATAACAGAACTTATCACCTCGTGGGGAAGTTAATACGACTCCATGCCCCGAGCCTTCGAACTGCCTGGATCCGTCAAAATGGATGGTCCAATACGTACAATCCGGCTTTTCTTCAGGTGCTTGCATTTCCGTCCAATCATTGATGAAACCAACAAGTGCTTGAGACTTAACCGCTGTCCGAGGCACATACTTCAAACCGTACGGCCCCAGCTCTATGGCCCACTTTGCAATCCGGCCAGTCGCTTCCCGGTTCTGGATGATATCTCCCAAAGGAGCAGAACTGACTACCGTGATTGAGTGCCCTTGGAAATATTGCTTAAGCTTTCGGCTTGCCATAAAAACTCCATAAACCAGCTTCTGCCAATGCGGATACCTTTGTTTGGACTCAATGAGCACCTCACTGATATAATAGACCGGACGTTGAACCGATGCTCCTTACCTGCCTCTTTTCGCTCCACCACAATAGCTACGCTGACCACCTGAACATTAGCAGCAACATATAGCAGTAACGGCTCCTTGTCAACGGGAGCGGCGAGCACAGGCGGATTGGCCAATTGCCGCTTTAAGTCCTCGAATGCTTCATCAGCAGCAGAACTCCAGATAAACCGATCCATCTTTTTCAACATTTGATACAAAGGGATTGCCTTCTCACCCAGGCGACTGATAAACCGGCTTAGCACAGCAATCCGGCCTGCCAGGCGTTGAACATCGTTGATACACTTCGGTTTATCCAGGGAGGTGATAGCCGTGATCTTCTCCGGATTAGCCTCAATTCCCCCGTTGGACACTAGAAAACCCAATAGCTTGCCCGCCGGTACACCAAAGACACACTTGTCCGGCTTAAGCATCATCTTGTATGTTCCGAGGTTATCAAAGGTTTCTCTCAAATAATCAATTAGAGTTTCCTTCTCCCTGGATTTAACCACGATATCATCCACGTAAGCATGTACATTACGGCCAATCTGCTTGTGAAGACAATTTTGTACACACCGTTGGTAAGTTGCCTGGGCATTCTTGAGCCCGAAGGGCATAGACACATAGCAGAAGGCTCCAAAGGGAGTTATAAATGATGTCTTCTCCTGGTCCTTAACTACCATTTTGATCTGATGATAGCCAGAATACGCATCCAAAAAACTTAAACGCTCACAGCCCGCCGTAGCATCAATAATTTGATCAATACGGGGGAGAGCAAAAGGATCTGCTGGACAAGCCTTATTAAGATCTGTGTAATCCACACACATGCGCCAGGTGCCGTTTTTCTTGAGGACCAGCACCGGATTGGCAAGCCACTCAGGGTGAAAAACTTCAACAATAAAGCCAGCTGCTAAGAGCCTGGCTACTTCTTCTCCAATTGCCTTGCGTCTTTCTTCGTTAAACCGGCAGAGGAATTGTTTCACCGGTTTATATTTAGGATCCACATTAAGTGTGTGCTCAGCGAGTTGCCTCGGTACAGCTGGCATGTCAGAGGGCTTCCATGCAAAAATGTCCCGATTCTCATGGATGAACTCGATGAGCGCGCTTTCCTATTTCGGATCCAAGTTGGCACTGATGCTGAACTGCTTGGACGAATCACCAGGTACGAAGTCAACAAGCTTAGTTTCTGCTGCCGATTTGAACTTCAGGGCCGGATCATGCTCCGTAGTTGGCTTCTTCAACGGAGTCATGTCCGCCGGATCAACATTGTCTTTATAGTACTTCAACTCCTCGGTGGCACAAACCGACTCTTCATAAGCCGCATCTCCTTCTTCGCATTCCAAAGCGATTTTGCGGCTTCCGTGAACCGTTATTGTCCCCTTGTGACCCGGCATCTTGAGCTGCAAATACACATAACAGGGCCGAGCCATAAACTTGGCGTATGCCGGTCGCCCAAATAGGGCATGATATGGACTTTGGATTTTCACCACTTCAAACATCAATGTCTCTGACCTGGAATCATGATCATCCCCAAAGGCCACTTCAAGAGCTATCTTACCAACAGGATATGCTGATCTGCCAGGCACTACACCGTGGAATACTGTATTGGACGGTTTGAGACTCTTATCTGTTAGTCCCATACGACGGAAGGTTTCATAATATAGGATGTTAATGCTGCTCCCTCCATCCATGAGCACCTTGGTGAACTTATAACCTCCCACCTGAGGCGCCACCACCAGAGCCAACTAACCCGGATTACCGACCTGGGGTAGATGATCCCCTCTGCTCCATATGATTGGTTGTTCAGACCAATGTAGATAACGGGGTGTGGCCGGTTCAACAGAGTTGACTGCCCTTCTCTGAACCTTTCGGTCTCGCTTGTCCAAGCTAGTGGTAAAGACATGGTACTGCCCACTACTCAACTGCTTTGGGTTGCTCTGGTAACCTGACTGTTGCTGCTGTTGGCTGTAACCACCCTGGTTGTTCCGACTGTTTTGACCATTATGTCCGCCCGGATTACCATTAAATCCTGAACCGGAACTTCCTCCACCGTAACCCGGCCCGGACCCTGAGCCACCGCCAGATCCGTGATCATACCGGAAATTACTAGAATTCTTGAACTCCTGCATAATAAAGCAATCCTTCCAAAGGTGGTTTGCTGGCTCCTCCTTCGTCCCATGTCTTGGACAGGGCTGGCTTAGCAGATAGTTCAGGCAGTTTGGGTTAGGGTTGGGTGCTCCACTATCATTTTTTGGCCTACCCTTGCGCCGCTGGCCATTGTCCTGTGCGTTGGTATTAGCCACAAAATCCATGTTACCATCCGCTTTACGCTTGCCTCCTCCTCCATTACCTACCCAGTGATGCTGCTGACCTTTGGAGCAGCTGTTCTTCTTCCCCTTTCCTGTCTTGTCATCATCAGATTCGGGATCCTTGGTACTATCAGAATCAGCATATTTTACCAAAGCGGCCATGAGGGTCCCCATGTCGGTGCAATGACGCTTCATCCGTCCCAATTTCAACTTCAGGGGCCCAAACCGGCAGTTGCCTTCTAGGGTTAATACTGCGGTGTCAGCGTTGATGCGGTCTGAGGAGTGCAACACTTGTGAAACCCGGCGCACCCAATGAGTCGTTGATTCTCCTTCCTCCTGGACGCATGCAGCTAAGTCCACTATCGACATAGGCTGTTTACAGGTATCCTTGAAATTGTTGATAAACCGGGCTCGCAATTGGGCCCATGAACTGATAGAATTAGCTGGCAGGCTTTTTAACCAAGTACGGGCCGTTCCTTCAAGCATCATGGTGAAATATTTCGCACACGCCGCGTCATCCACATCTAACATCTCCATGGCCATCTCATAGCTCTCCACCCAAGTCTCTGGAGGTTGATCCGCTGTGTAATTTGGTACCTTGCGCGGGCCCTTGAAATCCTTGGGCAGGCGCACATTGCGTAAAGCGGGGATAAGGCAAGGCACCCCAAAGAACTGGAAGTAACACCAGGTTCGATCGAAATGGTTGGACAAACCGGCGTGAGCTGCCGAGCCTGATGCTGTGCGGCTAACTCGACCTCCCTGCACGCTCGGGCCCGGTTCACCACCTCCTGAGCGTCATCAGCACCACCTGTCGGGTTGTTGCCACAGGGTGCTCCACATCGTTCATTACTTGACACTGCTGGTTCCTCCATATGTCTGCTATAGCTCCGGCTTGGACGGGGGGTCGAGTGGATCCGGTCGCGGCTGTACGAGTACGCTTCCTGTTGGGCCAAAGTTGTCCTCAGAAGTTCCTTGACCCGTCGCGTCTCTACTGCCTGCGGCGAGTCACCTTCAATTGGAATGGCCTCCAGCCGCGCAGCAGCGGCAACAAGATTGTCCATTGGGTTGGAGTAATGACCCGGAGGTGTTAAAGCATCCTGAGGTATAACGGTGTTTTGATGAGGCGGGTCCATCTGACGGGGCTGAACCGGTGCACCGGTCCCAGGGGCTTCTGCCCGATTCCCCTCCAGCGGATTGCCGGTTCTTGGTCCTGGAGTGTTGAAAAGGTCTCTGGCCTCGAAAACCAGAGGTAAGCGGGATCGATGCTTCCTCCTCATGACTTCATGCGACACGCTCTGGTCCAACATAAGCTTGTAGGCCTGTGCGTCTAAAGCGGCCCGCTCTGCGGCCATCCTGGTGTCCTCATCCGCCAGATCCGTCTTGGCCTGGGTGATTTGTTCCTTTACCTTTGCAATCTCCGTGTTATGAGCATCCTGATCTGGCGGATTAACTTCTACCATAAGCACAGCCAACGCATCAAATAGTTCTGATAGAACCTGAGCCGGCGGGCGCACAGGGCCTCCTGCCCCGGCAGCCGTTGCCGCTGCTGAACCGGAGATCGTTGCCGCGGCTGTCGAAGAATGAAGCGCTGCTTGTGTTCCGGTCATGAATATTCCAGCCCGGTTAGGCAGATCAGAGGAGTCCGGAATACTGTCGCCATCGGAACAGCTCTCAATCCGGCCATCTTGTAGCTGATAAAGAGATTCGGTTTCTCCGGTCGAAGATTCATCACCGGAACAAACGGCAGTCGCCCCGCGAAGCTCCGATCCGTCCTCATAACTCCCTCCATGGATCATTCCCACGAAGGCACGCTTCATGGCCGGTTTAACCCAGGCGGATCGCGCACGCTGGGCCATCTCGACGAGGTCGGTGCAGATGTCCGGCTCAGGGCCCGGTTCACCGATCTTGCCAATGAAAACATGAATGCTACCAAAGGGGACCCGGTACTCGTACTCAATTGAGCCAGCCTCGGGGCCCCAGCCTGCGTCGTCGATGTAGAGCTTGCCGCGACGACTCTTAGTCATCTAGCCTACAGCGTAGCCCTCGAGTCCTTTAAAGCGGCCCTCCAAGAACCGGAAACCATCGTGCTATAGCCCCACGGTGGGCGCCAACTGTCGTGGTTTTGTCACGGCAGATGTCCTAGAGAAAGGACTTAGTCGTGGAGCCATCGCGACAGGTTAGCTTGAAGGGGTTAAAGCGGACACAAGGACGCAAGAGGGTTTATACTAGTTCGGCCCCTTCGATGAAGGTAAAAGCCTACGTCTAGTTGTGATGGAATTGATGGGTGTTTCGATGACTAGGGAGCAAACAAGCTTCGCCTATGTCTCGAGTTGTGTCTGTCGTCCTTGAACCGCCGCCGGGTCGTCCCCTTATATACATGGGTGACGCCCGTCGGTTTACAGAGTCCCAACACCGGCTCATAGATGTGTCCGGTTTGGTCTCTACTTATTCCTAACTTACAATACAAGTTACATATTGATGCCGGTTTACGGCTACAGGCTCTCAACCGATTATGGGTCTTGAGCCCTCATCTATCTTCATGGGCTTTAACCTGCTTAACTACTGACGAAGTTAATCCGGCCCAGATAGGCCGGTTTACGCCCAGTAGTAATATCCCCAACACCATCTTTTAACCTTTTCTTTAAATAGTTTGGCATTTTCATAAGCTTGGGGTTCTCCATTCATCTAGTGAGCTAGTATCAAATATCCTCTTTTCACCAACAAGTTTGAAATCATAACTGACTTCTTTAATTTCTCAGTATGCTTTATGTTCTAACTCAAGAGACAAACGACAAGATTTTCCATAAACCATTTTATATGGAGACATACCCATAGTATTTTTATAAGTTGTTCTATAGGCCCAAAGTGCATGATCAAGTTTCTTAGGCCGATTCTTTCGGAAACTATTGACAGTTTTTTGTAATATTAATTTTATTTCTCTATTTCTAAGTTCAACTTGACCACTGGATTGACGATGATAGGGTGATGCAATTCTATGGTTAACATCATATTTAGCAAGCATTTCATGGAAAGCACCATGAATAAAGTGTGAACCACCACCAATCATTAAATATCTTGGGACTCCAAACTTTGGGAAAATAACCTCTTTAAGCATTTTAATGGAGGTGTTATGCTCAGCACTGCTAGTTGGAATAGCTTCTACCCACTTAGTGACACAATCAATAGCAACCAAAATATGTGTATACCAACTAGAGGAAGGAAGCGGTCCCATATAATCAAAGCCCCAAACATCAAAAGGTTCAACAACAAGTGAATAATTCATAGGCATGTCCTGACGCTTATCGATGTTACCTATTCTTCGACATGCATCACAAGACAGGACAAACTTACGGGCATCCTTGAAAAGAGTAGGCCAATAAAAACCAGATTGTAATACCTTATGCGCAGTTCTATCTCCTGCATGGTGTCCTCCGTAGGCTTTGGAGTGACACTTCTGTAGGAATTGTTCCTGTTCATGCTCAGGTACATAACGTCTAATAATACCATCTACTCCTTTATAAAGATGTGGGTCATCCCGAAAGCAATGTCTTAAGTCATAGAAGAATTTTTTTCTGTTGGTATGTGAAACTAGGTGGTACAAATTTAGCAACGATATAATTAGCATAGTCAGCATACCAAGGAGTATTATGAGAAGCATTTATTACAGCTAGTTGTTCATCAGGGAAGCTATCATCAATAGGTAGTGGGTCATCAATAATATTTTCTAACCTAGACAAGTTATCAGCTACGGGGTTCTCAGCTCCTTCCCTATCAGTGATATGTAAGTCAAATTCCTGTAGCAAGAGAACCCACCTAATAAGTCTAGGTTTAGCATCTTTCTTTTCCATAAGATATTTTATAGTAGCATGATCGGTGTGAACAATTCTTTGGAATCAACAATGTAAGATCTAAAATTTATCACAAGCAAACACAACTGCTAAAAATTCTTTTTCGATAAGCAATTTCTTGATCTCTGTCTAGAGTTTTACTAGCATAATGGATAACATTTAATTTCTTATCAACTCTTTGTCCTAGAACAACACCAATAGCATAATCACTAGCATCACACAGAATTTCAAAAGGCAAGTTCTAATCAGGTGGTTGTACTAATAGGTGCAGCAGTTAAGGCTTTTCTTAAGTGTTTCAAAGGCTTCTCGACAATCATCATAAAAAACAAATGGAACATCCTTTTGCAAAAGATTAGTATGAGGCCTAGAAATTTTAGAGAAGTCTTTAATAAACCTCCTATAGAAACCAGCATGACCAAGGAAACTACAAATACCTTTAATGTCTTTAGGACATGGCATTTTCTCAATTGCATCAACTTTAGCTTTATCCACCTCAATACCTCATTCAGAAATTTTATGCCCCAAGACAATGCCTTCATTAACCATAAAGTGACACTTCTCCCAATTCAAGACAATATTAGTTTGTTCACATCTCTGCAAAACTCAATCAAGGTTGCTTAAGCTAATCATCAAAAGAAGTTCCATAAGCAGAAAAATCATCCATGAAAACCTAAACAAACTTTTCCCAAAAATTAGAGAATATAGCAGTCATAAATCTTTGAAAGGTAGTAGGTGCATTACATAAACCAAAAGGCATACATCTATAAGCATAAATTCCAAAAGGGCAAGTAAAAGTGGTTTTCTCTTGATTAGGTTGTGCTACTTCTTGAGCTTGTGTTGGTTTTTCCCTTGAAGAGGAAAGGGTGATGCAGCAAAGTAGAGATAAGTATTTCCCTCAGTTAAGAACCAATGTATCAATCCAGTAGGAGAAACACACAAGTCCCCAATATATGCACCTACACAAACAATCAAACACTTGCACCCAAAGCGAAAAAGGGGTTGTCAATCCCTTCACGGTCACTTGCAAAGGTGAGATCCGATAGAGATAGATATAAAAGATTACTAAAACGTAAAAGTAAATAAATTGCAGCAAGGTATTTTTGGTATATAGATCTGAAAATATATGAAGGAAAATAGACCCGGGGGCCATAGGTTTCACTAGAGGCTTCTCTCTTGAAGGCAAATAATACGATGGGTGAACAAATTTCTATCAAGCAATTGATAGAAAAGCACAAAGTTATGACGATATCCATGGCAATGATTATGAATATAGGCATCACGTCCGTGTCAAGTAGACCGACTCCTGCCTGCATCTACTACTATTACTCCACACATCGACCGCTATCCAGCATGCATCTAGAGTATTAAGTTCATAAAGAACGGAGTAATGCCTTAAGTAAGATGACATGATGTAGAGGGATGAACTCAAGCAATATGATGAAAACCCCATGTTTTTAATCCTTGATGGCAACAATACAATACATGTCTCACTACCCCTACTTTGTCACTAGGTGAAATCACGCAAGATTGAACTCAAAACTAAGAACCTCTCCCATTGCAAGAAAACCAATCTAGTTGGCAAACCAAACCGATAATTCGAAGAGAAATACAAAGATATCAAATCATGCATATAATAATTCAGAGAAGATCTAATTAATATTCATAGATAAGCTGATCATAAATCCACAATTCATCGATCTCGACAGACACACCGCAAAAGAAGATTACATCGGTAGATCTCGAAGAACATCGAGGAGAACATGGTATTGATAATCAAAGAGAGATAAGAATCCATCTAGCTACTATCTATGGACCTGTATGTCTGTGGCAAACTACTCACGCTTCAACGGAAGGGCAATAGGGTTGATGTAGATGCCCTCCGTGATCGAATCCCCCCCAGAAGATCGTCGAAAAAGGCCTCAAGATGGGATCTCACGGGAATAGAAGGTTGCGACGGCGGAAAAGTATTTTCGTGGACGTGCAACGAAGAATCACTCCAAAGTTCCTATCTAGCGGAGAACATAAGACAGAATTGTTTGTAGGGTACGAAACCACCTCAAAGCTATTCTTTCTGATCAATCTATCCTAGAGTTCGTAGCTACTAAAATAACACAAAGCTATTCTTTCTGATTGATCTAACCAAGAGTTCATACTAAAATAACACCAAAGCAAATTCAGATTCATAATATTCAATCCAACACAAAGAACTTCAAAGAGTGCCCCAAGATTTCTACCAGAGAAACAAAGACAAGAACGTGCATCAACCCCTATGCATAGATTACCCCAATGTCACCTCGGGAATTCGCGAGTTGAGTGCCAAAACATATATTAAGTGAATCAATACGATACCCCATTGCCACCACGAGTATTCAATTGCAAGACATATATCAAGTGTTCTCAAATACATGAAAGTATTCAATCCGATAACAACGAAATATCAAAGGGAAAAACTCAATTCATCACAACAAGATAAAGAGGGGAAAACACCATATGATCCGACTATATTAACAAAGCCCGCGATACATCAAGATCATGACATCTCAAGAACACGAGAGAGAGAGAGATATTAAACACATAGCTACTGGTACAAACCCTCAGCCCTGAGGGTGGACTACTCCCTCCTCATCGTGGTGGCCGCCGGGATGATGAAGATGGCCACCGATGATGATTCCCCCCTCTGGAAGGGTGTCTAAAAGGGTCTAGATTGGTTTTCGGTGGCTACAAAGCCTTGCGGCGGCATAACTTATGATCTAGGTTAACCCCGAGGGTTTTCGGAATATTTGTGAAATTATAGGGTAAAGAGGGGGTGCGGGAGGCCGCCGAGGTGGGCACAACCCACCTGGGCGTGCCTGGGCCCCCCAGGCGCGCCATGGTGGGTTGTGCCCCCTCGAGGCACCCCCAGGTGCTGCTCTGGCCCATTGGCGGTCTTCTGGCCCATAAAAAATCCACAAAAAGTTTCGCAGTGTTTGGACTCCATTTGATATTGATTTCCTCTGATGTAAAAAACATGCAAAAAACAACAACTGGCACTTGGCACTATGTCAATAGGTTAGTCCCAAAAAATGATATAAAATGATTATAAAACATCCAAGAATGATAATATAACAGCATGGAGCAATCAAAAATTATAGATACGTTGGAGACGTATCAGCATCCCCAAGCTTAATTCCTGCTCGTCCTCGAGTAGGTAAATGGTAAAAACATATTTTTTGATGTGGAATGCTTCCTAACATGTCATCTCATATTATTTTCTTTATAGCATGGACATTTGGACTTTTATATGGTTCAAAGCAATAGTCTAGTGATACCTGCATTTTGCATCATGCTTTTATATCGATATTTATTGCATCATGGGCTTTTATTAAACATTATGTCACAATACTTATGCCCTTTCTCTCTTATTTTACAAGGTTTACAAGAAGAGGGAGAATGTCGGCAGCTGGAATTCTGGGCCGGAAAAGGAGCAAATATTAGAGACCTATTCTGCACAACTCCAAAAGTCCTGAAACTCCACGAAAGTCAGTTTTGGAATATATAAAAAATATTGGGCGAAGGAAGCACCAGAGGGGGGCCACCCACTGTCCACGAGGGTGGAGGGCGCGCCCCCTGCTTCGTGGGCCACCTGGAAGCCCCCCGATGCCCATCTTTTGGTATAAGGTGTCTTTTGCCCTAGAAAAAAATCAAAAGGAAGCTTTCGGGACGAGGCGCCGCCATCTCAAGGCGGAACCTTGGCGGAACCAATCTAGGGCTCCGGCGGAGCTGTTCTGCCGGGGAAACATCCCTCCGGGAGGGGGAAATCGTCGCCATCGTCATCACCATTGATCCTCTCATAGGGAGGGGTCAATCTCCATCAACATCTTCACCAACACCATCTTCTCTCAAACCCTATTTCATCTATTGTATCCGATCTTTGTCTCAAAACCACAGATTGGTACCTGTGGGTTGCTAGTAGTGTTGATTACTCCTTCTAGTTGATGCTAGTTGGTTTATTCGGTGGAAGATTATATGTTCAGATCCTTTATGCATATTAATACCCCTCTGATTATGAACATGAATATGATTTGTGAGTAGTTACGTTTGTTCCTGAGGACATGGGAGAAGTCTTGTTATAAGTAGTCATGTGAATTTGGTATTCGTTCGATATCTTGATGAGATGTATGTTGTCTTTCCTCCAGTGGTGTCATGTGAACATCGACTACATGACACTTCACCATTGTTTGGGACTAGGGGAAGGCATTGTGAAGTAATAAGTAGATGATGGGTTGCTAGAGTGACAGAAGCTTAAACCCTAGTTTAAGCATTGCTTCGCAAGGGGCTGATTTGGATCCATATGTTTCATGCTATGGTTAGGTTTACCTTAATACTTCTTTTGTAGTTGCGGATGCTTGCAAGAGGGGTTAATCATAAGTGGGATGCTTGTCCAAGTAAGGGCAGTACCCAAGAACCGCTCCACCCACATATCAAATTATGAAAGTAACGAACGCGAATCATATGAGCATGATGAAAACTAGCTTGACGATAATTCCCATGTGTCATCGGGAGCACTTTCCTTTATATAAGAGTTTGTCCAGGCTTGTCCTTTGCTATAAAAAGGATTGGGCCACCTTGCTGCACCTTATTTACTTTGTTACTTGTTACTCGTTACAAATTACCTTATCACAAAACTATCTGTTACCGATAATTTTAGTGCTTGCAAAGAATACCTTACTGAAAACTGCTTGTCATTTCCTTCTACTCCTCGTTGGGTTCGACACTCTTACTTATTGAAAGGACTACGATAGATCCCCGATACTTTTGGGCCATCAAGACTCTTTTCTGGCGCCGTTGCCGGGGAGTGAAGCGCCTTTGGTAGGTGGAATTTGGTAAGGAAAAATTTATATAGTGTGCTGAAATTTACTGTCACTTGTTACTATGGAAAATAATCATTTGAGGGGCTTGTTCGGGGTATCTTCACCCCGACCAGTAGAGCAAAGAGTTGCTCCTAAACCTACTGAACCTACTAAAAATGTTTACTTTGAAATTCCCTTGGGTATGATAGAGAAACTGCTAGCTAATCCTTTTACAGGAGATGGAACATTGCATCCCGATATGCACCTAATCTATGTGGATAAAGTTTGTGGATTATTTAAGCTTGCAGGTATTCCCGAGGATGTTATCAAGAATAAGGTCTTCCCTTTATCTTTGAAGGGAAAGGCATTGACATGGTTTAGTCTATGTGATGATATTGGATCATGGAACTACAACCGATTGAAATTGGAATTTCATCAGAAGTTTTATCCTATGCATTTGGTTCATCGTGATCGTAATTATATATATAATTTTTGGCCTCGCGAAGGAGAAAGTATCGCTCAAGCTTGGGGGAGGCTTAAGTCAATGTTATATTCATGCCCCAATCATGAGCTCTCAAGAGAAATTATTATTCAAAAATTTTATGCTCGGCTTTCTCTCAATAATCGCTTCATGCTCGATACTTCTTGTACTGGTTCTTTTATGATGAAGACTATTGAATTCATATGGGATTTATTGGAAATAATTAAACGCAACTCTAAATATTGGGAACTCGACAAAGGTAAGGAGTCAGGTACAACACCTAAGTTTGATTGTGTTAAATCTTTTATGGATACCGATGTTTTTCGTGAATTTAGCACTAAATATGGACTTGACTCTGAGATAGTAGCTTATTTTTGTGAATCATTTGCTACTCATGTTGATCTCCCTAAGGATAAGTGGATTCAATATCATCCTCCCATTGAAGTAAAAGTAGTTGAATCTATTAAAGTTGAAGAAAATAATATCACTTATAATGTTGATCCTATTGTTCCTACCGCTTATATTGAGAAACCACCTTTCCCTATTAGAATAAAGGATCATGCTAAAGCTTCAACTATGGTTCGTAAGAGTAATGCTAGAACACCTACACCCCCTGAGCAAATTAAAGTTGAACCTAGTATTGCTATGTTTAAAGATCTCTTGGTTGATAATATTGATGGGCATGTTATTTACTTTTGTGATGAAGCTGCTAGAATTGCTAAACCCGATACTAAAGATAAACATGGACCTGTTGTAGGCATGCCTGCTGTTGTTTACGTTAAAATAGGAGATCATTGCTATCATGGCTTATGTGACATGGGTGCTAGTGCGAGTGCAATACCTCATTCTTTATATGAAGAAATTATGCATGATACTGCACCTGCTGAGATAGAAGGTATTGATGTTACAATTAAGCTTGCCAATAGAGATACTGTTTCACCAGTTGGGATTGTTAGAGATGTTGAAGTCTTGTGTGGCAAAGTTAAATATCCTACTGATTTTCTTGTTCTTGGTTCCCCACAAGATGACTTTTGTCCCATTATATTTGGTAGACCCTTCTTGAATACTGTTAATGCTAAGATAGACTACTAAAAGGATATTGTTACTGTTGGTTTAGGGGATATGTCTCATGATTTCAATTTTGCTAAATTTCGTAGACAACCTAATGATAAAGAATTGCCTAGTAAAGATGAAATTATTGGTCTTGCTTCTATTGCCGTGCCTCCTAATGATCCTTTAGAACAATATTTGCTAGACCATGAAAATGATATGTTTATGAATGAAAGAAGGGAAATAGGTGAAGTATTCTTTAAACAGGGACCTATTTTGAAACACAACTTGCCTGTTGAAATTCTAGGGGATCCTCCTCCACCCAAGGGTGATCCTGTGTTTGAGCTTAAACCGTCACTTGATACTCTTAAATATGCTTATCTTGATGAAAAGAAGATATATCTTGTTATAATTAGTGCTAACCTTTCAGAGCAGGAAGAAGAGAAATTATTGAAAACTCTAAAGAAGCACTATGCTGCTATTGGATATACTCTTGATGATCTTAAGGGCATTAGTCCCACTCTCTTCCAGCAAAAAATAAAATTGGAGAAAGACGCTAAGCCGGTTGTTGATCACCAACGACGGTTAAATCCTACGATGAAAGAAGTGGTAAGAAATGAAATACTAAAGCTTCTAGAGGCAGGTATAATTTATACTGTTGCTGATAGTCAGTGGGTAAGTCCTGTCCATTGTGTCCCTAAGAAGGGAGGTATTACTGTTGTTCCTAATGATAAAAATGAATTGATCCCACAAAGAATTGTTAAAGGTTATAGAATGGTAATTGATTTCCGCAAATTAAATAAAGCTACTAGAAATGATCACTACCTTTACCTTTTATTGATCAAATGCTAGAAGATTATCCAAACATACACATTTTTGCTTTCTAGATGGTTATTCTGGTTTCTCTCAAATACCTGTGTCGAAAGAGGATCAGGAAAATACCACTTTTACTTGCCCTTTCGGTACCTTTGCTTATAGAAGCATGCCTTTTGGTTTATGTAATGCACCCGCTACCTTTCAAAGATGTATGACTGCTATATTCTCTGACTTTTGTGAAAAGATTGTTGAGTTTTTCATGGATGATTTCTCCGTGTATGGATCTTCTTTTGATGATTGCTTAAGCAACCTTGATCGAGTTTTGCAGAGATGTGAAGAAACTAATCTTGTCTTGAATTGGGAGAAGTGCCACTTTATGGTTAATGAAGGTATTGTCTTGGGGCATAAAGTTTCTGAAAGAGGTATTGAAGTTCATAAATCTAAAGTTGATGCTATTGAAAAGATGCCGTGTCCTAAGGACATTAAAGGTATAAGAAGTTTCCTTGGTCATGCCGGTTTTTATAGGAGGTTCATTAAAGACTTCTCAAAAATTTCCAGGCCTCTGACTAATCTCTTACAAAAATATGTTCCTTTTGTCTTTGATGATGATTCTGTAGAAGCATTTGAAATACTTAAGAAAACCTTGATTTCTGCACCTATTGTTCAGCCACCTGATTGGAATTCACCCTTTGAAATTATGTGTGATGCTAGTGATTATGCTATAGGTGCTGTTCTAGGACAAAGAGTTGATAAGAAATTAAATGTTATCCAATATGCTAGTAAAACTCTAGACACTGCCTAAAGAAATTATGCTACTACTGAAAAAGAATTTTAGCAGTTGTATTTGCTTGTGATAAGTTCATACATTATATTGTTGATTCTAAAGTAACTGTTCACACTGATCATGCTGCTATTAAATATGTTATGGAAAAGAAAGATGCTAAACCTAGACTTATTAGATGGGTTATCTTGCTACAAGAATTTTGATTTGCATATTATTGATAGAAAGGGAGCTGAGAACCCCGTTGCAGACAACTTGTCTAGGTTAGAGAATGTTCTTGATGACCCACTACCTATTGATGATAGCTTTCCTGATGAACAATTAGCTGTCATAAATGCTTCTCGTACTGCTCCATGGTATGCTGATTATGCTAATTACATTGTTGCTAAATTTATACCACCTAGTTTCACATACCAGCAAAAGAAAAAGTTTTCTATGATTTAAGACATTACTTCTGGGATGACCCACACCTTTATAAAGGAGTAGATGGTGTTATTAGACGTTGTGTACCTGAGCATGAACAGGAATAGATCCTACGCAAGTGTTCACTCCGAGGCTTATGGAGGACACCATGCTGGAGATAGAACTGCACATAAGGTATTGCAATCCGGTTTTTATTGGCCTACTCTCTTCAAGGATGCCCGTAAGTTTGTCTTGTCTTGTGATGAATGTCAAAGAATTGGTAATATTAGTAGACGTCAAGAAATGCCTATGAATTATTCACTTGTTATTGAACCATTTGATGTTTGGGGCTTTGATTATATGGGACTGTTTCCTTCCTCTAATGGGTATACACATATTTTAGTTGCTGTTGATTACATTACTAAGTGGGTAGAAGCTATTCCAACTAGTAGTGCTGATCATAACACCTCTATTAAGATGCTTAAAGAAGTTATTTTTCCGAGGTTTGGAGTCCCTAGATACTTAATGACTAATGGTGGTTCACATTTTATTCATGGTGCTTTTCGTAAAATGCTTGCTAAGTATGATGTTAATCATAGAATTGCATTTCATACCACCCACAATCTAGTGGTCAAGTAGAACTGAGTAATAGAGAGCTTAAATTAATTTTGCAAAAGACTGTTAATAGATCTAGAAAGAATTGGTCCAAGAAACTTGATGATGCATTATGGGCCTATAGAACTGCATATAAAAATCCTATGGGTATGTCTCCATATAAAATGGTTTATGGAAAAGCATGTCACTTACCTCTCGAACTAGAACATAAGGCATATTGGGCCATTAAAGAGCTCAATTATGATTTCAAACTTGCCGGTGAGAAGAGACTATTTGACATTAGCTCACTTGATGAGTGGAGAACCCAGGCCTATGAGAATGCCAAACTGTTTAAAGAAAAAGTTAAAAGATGGCATGACAAAAGGATACAAAAGCGTGAGTTTAATGTAGGTGATTATGTTTGTTATACAACTCTCGTTTAAGATTTTTTGCAGGAAAACTCCTCTCTAAATGGGAAGGTCCTTACGTTATCGAGGAGGTCTATCGTTCCGGTGCCATAAAAATCAACAACTTCGAAGGCACAAATCCGAGGGTGGTGAACGGTCAAAGAATCAAACATTATATCTCAGGTAATCCCATAAATGTTGAAACTAATGTTATTGACACCGTAACCCCGGAGGAGTATATAAGGGACACTTTCCAGAATGTTTCAGACTCCAAAAGGAATAGGTATGTGGTACGGTAAGTAAACCGACTCCAAAACAGTTCTAATGGCAATTTTTTTGTTTTGGAATATTTAAGAAAATAGAAAAATAAGAAGTAGTCCGGAAAGGACACGAGGCATCCACGAGGGTGGAGGGCGCGCCCTACCCCCTGGGCGTGCCCCCTGCCTGTGGGCACCTCGTGTGCCCTCCGGACTCCGTTTTCTTGCACGATACTTCTTTTGGTCGGTAAAATTCATTATATAATCTCCCGAAGGTTTTGACCACCGTACCACGCAAATATCTCTGTTTTTGTTTCGAGCTGTTCTGCCAGAGTTTTCAAGGCCAGGCATCATGTCGTCTCCCTCCTCCAACACGCGGGCGACGATGCTTGGCTAATGAAGATAGAGATGAAGAGAGAAGAACTTGGGGAGATAAACAAGGGTGATAGGATCAAGAAGGCCACGGAGGATCAAGCTCCGCAGAAGAAAGACATCCTTGAACCTTACTATAACCATCTTACCCCTACTGAAATAGATTTCAAGATGATTGAAATTGTGCGGTGCAAAACAAGTATCTCACTCCTGAAAATATTTTGTTGCAAGAATAAATCGCCGCACTCAAGGGCATTATTTGCAAATTGGAGAATCTTCTACGCTCGATGTGTGACACGACTTCATGAACAACTTCATCATTACCACCATATTCTTCACCACCAAAGGAGAACTAAGAATCGGGTATGGGCACTCCCCTTGGCAACTGCCAAGCTTGGGGGAGTGCCCGTATCGTATCACCATCACACCTCTATCTTTACCGTTTTTCTTAGTTCGATCCTTTTGGTTATATCTTGATCTAGTAGAATAAAGTTTAGTAGATCTAGCTTTGAGTTTTGTGTTGATCCTTATCTATGTAATCGAGTCCGTGAGCTATATATAATAAAGATTAGTTTTGAGTCAATGGCTTGGTTATCTTGCTATGATCTTGAGGGAATAAAAAAAAAAAATAAAGAAAGAATAAAAAGAAATAAAGAGATCATATTGATCTTATGGAGAGTAATGACTTCACATATAAAGAGTATGATGAATAAAAGTTGTTGAGAGTTGACAAACATAGTTTTGGTCATCGTTGCAATTAATAGGAAGTAATAAAGAAAGAGAGGTTTTCACATATAAATATACTATCTTGGACATCTTTTATGATTGTGAGCACTCATTAAAATATGACATGCTAAAAGTTGATGTTGGACAAGGAAGACAACGTAATGGGTTATGTTTTCTTATATCCGAAATAAATTATATTGTCATGGATCATCCAACATGTTGAGCTTGCCTTTCCCCCTCATGCTAGCCAAATTCTTTGCACCAAGTAGAGATACTACTTGTGCTTCCAAATATTCCTTAAACCCAGTTTTGCCATGAGAGTCCACCATATCTACCTATGGATTGAGTAAGATCCTTCAAGTAAGTTGTCATTGTTGCAAGCAATAAAAATTGCTCTCAAATATGTATGATCTATTAGTGTGGAGAAAATAAGCTTCATATGAGCTGTGATATGGAAGAAATAAAAGCGACGGACTGCATAATAAAGGTCCTTATCACAAGTGGCAATATAAAGTGACATTCTTTTGCATTAAGATTTTGTGCATCCAACCATAAAAGCACATGACAACCTCTGCTTCCCTCTGCGAAGGGCCTATCTTTTATTTTTGTCCTATACCTTATACAAGAGTCATGGTGATCTTCACCTTTCCCTTTTTACATTTTATCCTTTGGCAAGCACTATGTGTTGGAAAGATCCTGATATATATATAGCTAATTGGATGTGGGTTTTCATAAAGCATTATTGTTGACATTACCCTTGAGGTAAAAGGTTGGGAGGCAAAACTATAAGCCCATCTTTCTCTGTGTCCGATTAAAACTTCATACCCATAAGTATTGCGTGAGTGTTAGCAATTGTGAAAGACTAAATGATAGTTGAGTATGTGGACTTGCTGAAAAGCTCTTATATTGACTCTTTCCGATGTTATGATAAATTGCAATTGCTTCAATGACTGAGATTATAGTTTGCTAGTTTTAATGAAGTTTCTGAATTCATACTTTACATTGTGAATAGATTGTTACTTTAGCATAAGAAACATATGACTATATATATATATTGCTATTCTAAGAATGATCATGATGCCCTCATGTCCATATTTTATTTTATCGACACCTCTATCTCTAAACATGTGGACATATTTTTCGATATCGGCTTCCGCTTGAGGACAAGCGAGGTCTAAGCTTGGGGGAGTTGATACGTCCATTTTGCATCATGCTTTTATATCGATATTTATTGCATTATGGGCTGTTATTACACATTATGTCACAATACTTATGCCTTTTCTCTCTTATTTTACAAGGTTTACATGAAGAGGGAGAATGCCGGCAGCTGGAATTCTGGGCTGGAAAAGGAGCAAATATTAGAGACCTATTCCACACAACTCCAAAAGTCCTGAAACTCCACGAAAGTCAGTTTTGGAATATATTAAAAATATTGGGCGAAGAAAGCACCAGAGGGGAGCCAGCCACCGTCCACGAGGGTGGGGGGCGCCCTACCCCCTGGGCGCGCCCCTGCCTCATGGGCCACCTGGCAGGCCTCGATGCCCATCTTCTGGTATAAGGTGTCTTTTGCCCTGAAAAAGAAGGGAAGCTTTCGGGACGAAGCGCCGCCGTCTCGAGGCGGAACCTTGGCGGAACCAATCTAGGGCTCGCGGAGCTGTTCTGCCGGGGAAACATCCCTTCGGGAGGGGGAAATCGTCACCATCGTCATCACCATCGATCCTCTCATCGGGAGGGGGTCAATCTCCATCAAAATCTTCACCAGCACCATCTCCTCTCAAACCCTAGTTCATCTCTTGTATCCGATCTTTGTCTCAAAACCTCAGATTGGTACCTGTGGGTTGCTAGTAGTGTTGATTACTCCTTGTAGTTGATGCTAGTTGGTTTACTTGGTGGAAGATCATCTGTTCAGATCCTTTATGCATATTAATACCCCTCTTGATTATGAACATGAATGATTTTTGAGTAGTTACGTTTGTTCTGAGGACATGGGAGAAGTCTTGCTATAAGTAGTCATGTGAATTTGGTATTCGTTTGATATTTTGTCAGTGGGAATGACACCTATGGGATCACAAGAATCCCTACTATGGTTAGCGGGGCGCGGGGTCGTGAGAAGAGCGGATCTAACAGGTAGCACACGGTTCGTTTATCCAGGTTCGGGCCGCGAGGATGCGTAAAACCCTACTCCTGCTTTGGTGGATTGTATATCTGTGTTCTTGAGCTAGCTATGGGGTGTGAGGAGCTCCAAAAAGCCGAATCCTTCTCCTGGTCGCCTCGGGCCTCCTTTTATAGAAAAAGGGGTTGCCACAGTGGCACACAGGAGGTGGAAAGGGTACAGTGATGCGAGGTTATCCCTCGCATTACATGACAAGGCGCATTTAATGCGTCTTGCTTAGGTGTCCTTGCTTTATCGGGGACGGGGGAGAGATCTGTCTCGTCCGTCGCCGCTCCTTCTTGTGTCGACACGTGCCCTGGCCAGCGATGCCTGAGATGCCACGTAGGTAGGCAGGCAGCTGAGGTGGCGCAGTGGTGGGTCTTCACGAAGATCTGCATGCCGCCACGCAGGTGCCTGCCCAGCTGGTTGGGTCGGCAGCTGCATGCATGCGGTGGTGGAGGTTTAGTCGGCTGGGCCTGATGGTGGCCCTACGGGTGTCCTCGGTAAGGGCCTTGCCGGGGCCCCGGCAAGGGTCTTGCCGAGGCGCCTGCTGTCATCCCCGGCAAGGCGCTTGCCGGGGGCCTTGTGGTCTTCCTCGGCTGGGATCCCGCCAAGGGTTGTCGTCTCCTTAGTGCGTATCTGATCTTGAATGTCTTCACAAAGATCTGCATGCCGCCACGGGGATGTCTCCCGAATCCTTGCCCTTTGGGGGCAGTGGACTCAAGGGTGATTTGCTCCGTAGGCGCGGGACGAGTCGCCGCGGCAAGGGTCTTGCCGGGGCTGCTAGAACTGTCTCCCGGCAAGGATCTTGCCGGGGGAGTCCGCTTCGTCCCCTTTCCTCTTCGTGGTCTTGGCCTTGGCGTCGTAGTTCTCTTGAGCTTCGGTCTTACCCTGGCTCACCTCCCTTGCCTTGCTTGGTGTGGCGGTGCCCGTGGCTCAGACTGCTCGTGCACAGTTATAGGGGTACAAAAAGTGTACCCCTCTTTTTGTACACCGACAAGAGCCCCCAGGCCTGGGCCACACATAAGCGCAACACATTGTTGGGCTAGGCCCAAAAACGGTGCGCGGGCAGGCGGGGCGGTTTTTACCGTGGTAAGGTTCTTCGCGCGCTTCGCTTCCCACGACTCCCGCGCGTGGCGCGGCGTGGGGAGGCGCGTGTGACGTGGGCGGCATGCGTGGGGGTTGGTTCCCGCAGGCATGCGTCACATCGTAGTAAAGGGGCGGTTCGCGCCTTCCCATAAACGGAGGGAGGCGTGGAGGCGCGGCCCATTTACTGAATGGGGCTGAGGCGCGATCTTCAAGGCGTCCACTCCCCACGATCATGGGGTGGGGAGTGGTCATCTCACCCGTGCCCTTGGTTCTGCACGTCCGCCACGTGTCTCCCATGCACCTGGGGTGGCAAACGGTGGAGGCGGGAACCGGGCCGTCGCTGGTTGGGGCGGCGGGTCGGTCCTGGCTCCCTGCGCCTTCCATATCTTGATTGTCCGAGCGGGGCGGCCGAGCCCCAACCCCGATCCTTTATAAAGAGCGGGAGGGGGGATGGCGTCCTGCATTCTTTCATCTTCTTCTTCCTTCAGCTTCTACTCCTCCCTTCCATCCGTCATGGAGAGAGGGATCTCGATCCTTCAACAGTGGCGGCGAGGGTCGCCGCTCGACAACACGTCCCTCCTTCTCCTGCGCCTGCGGTGGCAGAGCCAGACGCGAGGGGAAGGGGAGGGGGCGAGGACGTGGGTGAGGCTGGGGCGCTCGGGGAAGGGGAGGACGGGGCGGCGCGCCGGCCTCGCCTCCGCCAGCAGCTCCTCCTCCAATGGAGGGCCATGTTGGGGATGACCCTTGTGAGTTCTTCGTCAGGCTGCGCCGGCCGCCGCGCCGTCGCCTTCGTCTCCCGACTCCATTTGCGCGGGAGATGGAGCTGGATCCGCCGGAGTCGTTGCGGCTGCACATGAGGGGCTGCGGGATCAGTGGCACGCGGGTCGCGTCGACTTCCCCGCCCCTCACGTGATGTATCTTTGTCGGGGATGGAAGACGTTTGCTCATATCCACCGCTTGACGGAGGGGCTCACTCTCCATTTTAAGCTGATGGAGGGTGGCCTTCTCTCCGTCAAGGTCTTCGGGTGCTTTGGGACCCGTGCAAGGTGCTGCGTGGAGAGCTCTTCTGATAGTGAAGACTCCTCCTCGGGCGGGAGTGACGAGGAGGACAGCGGCAGCGACGACGAGGGTAGTAGGCGGCAGGATGACGGGTCCGATTAGGTGTCGGGTGCCGCTCCGTGCGGCACCGGCGACCCCATCATCCGTGTCGCCGGCTCCCTGAACTTCTCGGGGTCGTCTCCTTGGGCGGCTGGCGTTGGGAGGCTGCGGAAGAGGAAGAGGGCGGGCGGCAAGGCCGTCAAGTCGGAGTACGCGGGCACCGATGCCTTCGACGCGTGCTGACGTCCTGCCGCCTCGTCTTCGAGCTCTGCTTCCGGCGCCGCCATCACCATCCAGCCTTTGGACGGCCACCAAGATGTTCTCTTGGTGTCTTCTGCCACCCGTAGCTCGCCTAGGCGCTCCTTTTGTCCCTTTTCGCCTCCTTGACCTGCCTCCTGAGGAGAGGGACAAGAAAGGGATTACGGGCACCTTATCTCTTTTTAGTTTGTAAGCCTTCGGGCCTTTGTGAATTTAAAACTTGTAATCCCATCATTCATGTTTTTCATTCCCTATGGACTGTACCTGAGTGGAATGTTTTTAATGAAAAAGGGATGCTTGCCGGGTCATTTGTTTGCGGGTGGAACCCACGACAAGGAGTAAATCCTTGATATCTTCAAGATAAACATTTCCTTGCCCGGCAACAGGCCTTGCCGTCTCCCCACTTCGCTCGACCTTCCTCACGCCTTTGGCGGAGGCAGGGATGAGGCGGGTTCAGGCTCCTTGTTTCATCCTTTCGCTGCCGCGACTACGACCAAACTTGGCCCCAGGAACGAGCCCTAGGGCCTAGAGTTAGGGGAGCACGGTAGCTTAGGGGAAAACGAGGTTTCACATACCTCAGTCCATAATGGAATGCATGATAAGGGATGAAGAACTTATCTGAAGCTGCAGTCCCCGGCAACCCTGGTTCGCCGTGGGTGAATCTTTGCTCTTGCAGCCCCCGGCAATACTGGCTTGCCGGGGGCTAGATGCTGGTCTGTTCCTCTTTTTTTTCTCCCCAAGTGGTTCGGCACGGATATCTGTGTGTCCTGTGAACCAAAGAAGACAAAAGAAAGACAAAGAGACGCACACTCGACCTCTAAGCTAGGGGTTAGTCGCCGCTAAGCACTATCAACCCTAACCAAGGACGAGACTCGACCTAGCATGCATGCTATAACTTAGGGCGCCAGCGCTTCATTTACTTATGCTCAGGGTCTGCGCCTGGCTTTGTACAAAGGGTTACATGCGTCATCGGCAAGGCTCGTACAAAAGGTGGCTTGCCGGGGGGGCGCCTCACGGGTAAAACTTGCGAAGATGCTCAATGTTCCAGGAGTTACTCACCGGAACGGCATCTTCGGTCTCCAGGCGGACTGCGCCGGGCCTGGTGACTCGTATTACCCGATAAGGGCCTTCCCACTTTGGCGTCAACTTGTTGGAATTCTTGGCCGATTGAACGCGCCGAAGAACAAGGTCGCCTTCCTCAAAGCTTCGGGCATGAACCTTGCGGCTATGGTAGCGGCGCAAGGCTTGCTGGTAGCGCGCTGCTCTCACAGCCGCCCGAAGACGATCTTCCTCAAGGAGCGTTGCGTCATCTTGCCGCAATTGCTCTTGCTCAAGCTCGTCATAAGCGAGTACTCGAGGTGACCCGTATATGAGTTCCGTGGGGAGAACTGCTTCTGCCCCGTATACCAGGGCAAAGGGTGTCTGGCCGGTGGCTCGATTTGGTGTCGTTCTGATTGACCAAAGAACCGCCGGCAATTCATCAATCCAGCGCCTTCCACTCTTGTGCAGTCTGTCAAAGGTCTTTGTCCTCAGGCCTCGCAGTACTTCAGCATTTGCCCTCTCAGCTTGACCATTGCTTCGTGGGTGAGCAACGGAAGCGAAACAGACCTTGCTGCCGAGGTCTTGAATATATTGCATGAAGGTGTGGCTTGTGAACTGCGTGCTGTTGTCGGTGATAACCCTATTGGGTACACCAAAACGGCACACCAGTCCTTTGAAGAACTTGACGGCTGACTGTGCTGTGACCTTCCTCACTGCTTCCACTTCTGGCCACTTTGTGAACTTGTCGATTGCAACGTACAAGTACTCAAAGCCCCCGACAGCGCGGGGGAAAGGGCCCAGTATGTCGAGCCCCCAGACCGAGAAAGGCCAGGAGAGAGGAATGGTTTGAAGGGCTTGAGCTGGCTGATGAAGCTTCTTTGAATGGAACTGACACGCTTCACACCTGGTGACTAGTGTCGTCGCATCCTGGAGGGCGGTGGGCCAGAAGAAGCCTTGCCGAAACGCTTTGCCGGCAAGGGCCCTTGACCCGATGTGGGATCCACATATGCCTCCATGTATCTCCGCCAACAGCCCCAGTCCTTCCTCTCGAGGGATACACTTCAATTTCACGCCGTTCGGCCTCTTTCTGTACAGGACGTCATCGACGAACTGGTACATAGTAGAACGGGGCTACTTTTTCCGCTTCTTCCTGCTCCTCAGGAAGTTCCCCTGTTTGGAGGAATCGGACGGTATGCTGTGCCCACGCTGGAGCCTGGGGCTCGACGGCGAGGACTAAAGGCATTTCCTCCGCTACAGGAGCGGCTGTCTCGACGGCAAGAGCTTGATGCTCTGTCGGAGCTAGCCGTCCTGTGGCGGGCTCAGTGTCTCCGGCAACATCCTTGCCGGCGGCTTCGGGGAGCTCGGCGGGAAAGTACTTGCCGGGCCCTGATTTTCTCCTCTTGTTCTGCTCTGTTGATGGATCAACGGATGGCTGAGTTAGCCGAAGCACAAAGGTACCTGGTTCCACAGGTAGCTTGAGGGCAGCGCGTTTTGACAGGTAATCGGTGATATCATTCTCCGCTCGGGGAACGTATTCTGCCTGTATACCGTCAAAACGCTCTTCCAGCTTTCTCACTTCATCGACGTAGGCCTTCATCAACGGGCTCTGGTAATCCTTGTTGACTTGCTTGACGACAAGTTGCGAGTCGCCTCTGACGACGAGTTTCTTGATTCCGAGGTCCGCCGCGATCCTAAGACCGGCAAGCAGCCCTTCGTACTCAGCTGTATTGTTTGTTGACACCTCCCTGGGGAAGTGCATCTGGATCACGTACTTGAGGTGCTCTCCGGTGGGCGCGACAAGCAGTACGCCAGCCCCGGCGCCCTGTAAGGAGAAAGCTCCATCAAAGTACATGATCCAGTCGCAACTTGCCTCCTTGCCGGGGAGAGCAGTCTCTTGGGTTTCTTCGTCAGGCGTCGCGGTCCATTCTGCAACGAACTCCGCCAGGACTCGGCTTTGAATCGTCGAGGTACTCTCAAACTTGAGGCCAAAGCTGGACAGTTCCAGTGCCCACTCTACGATCCTTCCCGTTGCGTCTGGATTGTGCAATATCCGTTGCAGAGGGAGGCGAGTGACGACAGTGATTTCGTGCGCCTGGAAGTAGTGACGCAGCTTCCTCGAGGCCATAAGAAGGCCGAAGAGCAGTTTCTGCACACCGGAGTACCTCGATCTAGCCCCCTGCAGGAGGGAACTAACAAAGTAGACCGGGTGCTGCATCATTTTCTTCTTCGGCGGCACTTCAATTGGCTGCGTCGTCTCGGCATCGGTGGCATCGGGCTCCGTCGCTGCTATTACCTCATCATCAATTTCTCTCTGCGCCACTAGTGCGGCACTGACCACCTGGTTCGTTGCCGCCAGGTACAGCAGCAACGGTTCCTGTGGCCTAGGCGCAACTAGTATTGGCGTGGAGGAGAGGTACCTCTTCAAATCTTGCAATGCTGCTTCGGCTTCTGGCATCCACTCCATCGGGCCCGCCTTTTTCAAAATCTTGAAAAAGGGAAGGGCGCGCTCGGCGGACTTGGAAATGAACCTGCTCATGGCGGCAACGCAACCAGCAAGCCGACGCACATCCTTGACTCGCTTGGGCGCTTCAATCTGCTCTATAGCTTTGATCTTGTCCGGATTGGCCTCTATCCCACGCTGTGACACAAAGAACCCGAGAAGCTTGCCAGACGGGACGCCGAAGACGCACTTCTCAGGGTTCAGCTTGAGATTGATCTTGCGTAGGTTTGCAAATGTTTCTTGTAAATCTGATATGAGGGTTGCCCTGTTCTTGGTTTTGACCACTATATCATCCATATAAGCTTCCATATTTCTATGGAGCTGGGGTTCAAAACCAATCTGGACCGCCCTTGCAAACGTTGAACCAGCACTCTTCAACCCGAAAGGCATCCGTATAAAGCAATACGTACCACATGGGGTGATGAATGCCGTTTTCTCTTCATCTTCCCTTGTCATGAAGATCTGGTGGTAGCCGGAGTAGGCATCGAGGAATGACAACAGATCACACCCAGCTGTGGAGTCAACAATCTGGTCGATGCGCGGCAACGGGAAGGGGTCTTTGGGACAAGCCTTATTAATATCTGTGTAATCAATACACAGCCTCCACTTCCCATTTGCCTTGCGCACTACCACCGGATTGGCCAACCACGTTGGATGGAGCACTCCTCTTACCAAACCCGCTGCTTCCAGTTTCCGGATCTCCTCTGTGATGAACTCTTGTCGTTCCAAAGCTTGCTTTCTGACCTTCTGCTTGACGGGCCGCGCATGAGGACAGACAGCAAGGTGGTGCTCAATCACCTCCCTGGGAACGCCGGGGATGTCGGATGCTTGCCATGCAAACACATCGACATTCGCCCGCAGGAAGGTGACGAGCGCGTCTTCCTATTTGTCGTCAAGGGTGGAGCTTATGGTAAAAGCTCCTCCCGTGCCGTCCTCCTTGACAGAAACCTTCTTGGTTCCCGGCGGTGTGGCCCTGGACTTCTTGTTTCTGTCGGCGGAGCTCTCTGGCACGTCCTCGACGGGAGCGCTACACTCCGAAGAGGTGCGCTTGCCGGAGTGGGTGCCTGAGGTCTCACCGGTCTTCTTCTTTTCGCCTTCCGGGGCTCCAGCGGCAGGAGCAAGCGCCTTAGCAGTGGCGGCTGCTGCAACTGCTTGTTGGTAGAGTTGGTCAGCGCAAATTAGCGCATCCTTCTTGTCTGACGGTGATGATCGTCACAGGCCCCGGCATCTTCAGGGTGTTGTAGGCGTAATGTGACGCCGCCATGAACTTGGCCAGCGCTGGGCGGCCAAGGATCCCGTTGTAAGGCAAGGGGATCTTGGCAACGTCGAACACAATCCTTTCTGTCCTGTAGTTCAGATCACTCCCAAAAGTCACGGGCAACGTGACCTTTCCCTTTGGTTGACTTCTTCCCGGGTTGACCCCCTGAAACGTGCCCGTCTCTTCGAGGTCTTCATCAGGAATCTGCAATTTCTCGATCACGGCAGGCGAGATTAAGTTCAGACCGGCCCCGCCATCGACTAGCATCTTTGTCACCTTGAGGTTGCGTATTGTTGGTGAAACCAACAATGGCAAGCACCCGACTGCAGTAGTGCGATCAGGGTGATCCTCAGTGTCAAAAATGATAGGTGTGCTGGACCACTTCAGCGGCCTTTGGGCATCAAACGACGGTTCCGCCGCTGTAATCTCACGCGCCCACTGTTTAAGCTGGCGGTGAGAGGTATGCAGCGAGGCGCCGCCATCGACGCACATGGCCTCTGTAGCTTTCTGAAATTCTTGGTCACCAGACTCATCGTCCTCTTCGTGATCATCGTCTTCTGGCTTTTTGTCACGGCCCCGGGCGGGCCTCTCCTGCTGTTTATCTTTGCCGCGACGGCCCGCCTGGCCGTCACGCTTCTTGCCGGACCCCTCAGCACCGTCCTGGCCTTTCTCCTTGTCCCGCCTCTCATATTCAGCCCTCTGCTTCTCAGCAAGGAGCTCAACCTGTCGGCAGTTCTGGAGATCATGGCCTTTGGTGCGATGGATCTTGCAGTATTGCTTGTCGGAGTTTCCTGGCTTCTCGGCAGCCGCCAAGGCCCGGCAGGCGACACATCCGGCAATTTCCTTGCGGGTCATCTGCCTTGGTTTTCTTGGCGGAGCCGGCGTCGTCAGATCCCTCGACGGCAAGCACAGCATTTACCTTTGCGCTTCCTGTTGCGGCGCCGGCCTTTCTTCGCCGGGGCGGCAGTATCCTCATCTGAGGAGTCGGTTTCCACGCCGGCATCTTCGCCGGGGTACTTCCTTCCCTCTTCAGCTCGGGCACATCTGTCAGCAAGAACATAGAGTTCTGCCACATCTTTCACCTTGTTCATTGCCAGTTCTTCGCGCATCTTGCGGTTACGCACGTTCTGATGGAACACGCTGATGATGGCGGCAGGGTGAACATCAGGGATATTGTACTGTACCCGGCTGAACCTCTGTATATACTTGCGCAGACTCTCGCCTCCCTTCTGGGGAATGACATGCAGGTCGCTTGCTTGGCCATGGGCTTGGTGACCTCCAGTAAAGGCGCCCACAAACTCATGGCACAAATCCGACCAGGAGGAAATAGAGTCTACCGGCAAGTGCATCAACCACGACATGGCGTTGGGTTTAAGAGCCAATGGAAAGTAATTCGCAAGCACCTTATCGTCGCGGGCTCCGGCGGCTTGCATCGCGATGGTGTAGATGCTGAGGAACTCAGACGGGTGAGTCTTGCCGTTGTACTTTTCGCCAACGTCAGGTTTGAAGGTGCGGTGAGTGGGCCACTGGAACTGCCGCAGCTCACGGGTAAAAGCCGGACAGCCTACCTCGTAAGGTAGGCCTCCAGGGCTCTCCGGGGCCGGGTGGTTCACAGCAGGCCCTGCTCGCCTGTCTGACTGGTGGCGCGCTCGCGCCGGCGCTCGATAGTGGTTCGAGCGTCTTCATGGGCTCATTCCCGAAGAACTTGGCACTGGTCACAGTCGGTTCGCGGGTCAGACGATGCTATGATAGAGGCAAAGGTGTCCCGATGTTTCGATGAGATGGTGGCTATCGTTTTCTGTGGGAGTCGACCTTGACGATCCGACTACGAACGTGCGAGATGTCGCGCCTTAGCAATCGCTAAACCAACTTCCGAGGGGTTATTGACCACGCCGGAGCACGATCAACCTGACCACGAGGGCCTGTTTCCTGCGAGCAAACGAAGAACAAGCAAGAAACTGAGATTGCAATCTGGATATTGCGAATATAAGATGAAAGCTTTATTGATCAAGGTGGGGTTCTGTGACGTCTTGGTCTGGTCGTTGGACACAAACGAAGTACGAGAAGTTGCAGCTATGGCGAACTTTCAATCTAAACAAAACCCCAAAGTCTAAACGACGCCCTAAGGGCTGTATATATGGAGGAAGAGAGGGGAATTTCGTGGCCCTTGAGGGTGGGGTCCGAAACCAACCCTAACTCTTGTTTCCCCACACATACGGACTCTAAAAATAGCCTATACTTAAGTATTTCGAAATTACATGGGCCTGGCCCATTAATAAGGTGACGCAGCACCTAGAATAGCCTATGGACGAATATTATGAAGTGGCATCTTGTATATTTCGTCCATGGCTTCATGCACTCCTTATGGCGGCTTCAAAGTCCTGAAATCATCACTTGTAACTCCGTTCTTGATCCCCTTGCGCATGCCATCAACTCCATGCGTGTTCTTGCTCCAATGTTCATCCTTCTCCAAGCTAGGCCCTTCATTTGAAAGCAAAACAAATGTATCCAATTTAGGCAGCATCATAATCTCATGAACATTAGAATCATTACCAAGAAACGAACAGTACC
>NC_053024.1:246566368-246582010 GCF_003073215.2 Triticum urartu | reverse complement strand
TAGCACACGGTTCGTTTATCCAGGTTCGGGCCGCGAGGATGCGTAAAACCCTACTCCTGCTTTGGTGGATTGTATATCTGTGTTCTTGAGCTAGCTATGGTGCGTGAGGAGCTCCAAAAAGCCGAATCCTCCTCCTGGTCGCCTCGGGCCTCCTTTTATAGGAAAGGGGTTGCCATAGTAGCAACATGAGGTGGAAAGGGAACAGTGATGCGAGGTTATCCCTCGCATTACATGACAAGGCGCATTTAATGCGTCTTGCCCAGGTGTCCTCACTTTATCGGGGACAGGGGAGAGCCCTATCTCATCCGTCGCCGCTCCATCTCGCGTCGACACGCGCCCTGGCCAGCGGCGCCCGCGGTGCCATGTAGGCAGGCAGGCAGCTAAGGTGGCGCAGTGCTGGGTCTCCACGAAGATCTGCATGCCGCCACGCAGGTGCCTGCCCAGCTGGTTGGGTCGGCAGCTGCATGCGAACGGCGGTGGAGGTTTGACTGGCGTGGGCCTGATGGTGGCCCTACGGATGTTCTTGGTAAGGGCCTTGCCGGGGCCCCAGCAAGGGTCTTGCCATGGCGCCTGCTGTCATCCCCGGCAAGGCTCTTGCCGGGGGTCTTGTGGTCCTCCTTGGCTAGGATCCCGCCAGGGATCATCATCTTCTAAAGGGTGTATCTGATCTTGAATGTCTTCACAAAGATCTGCAAGCCACCACAGGGATGTCTCCCGAATCCTTGCCCCATGGGGGCAGTGGACTCAAGGGTGACTCACTCCGTAGGTATGGGGCGAGCTGCCACGGCAAGGGTCTTGCCGGTTTTGCTAAAACCGCCTCCCGGCAAGGATCTTGTCGTGGGGGAGGTTCACTTCGTCCCCTTTGCTCTTTGTGGTCTTGATCTTGGCATCGTTCTGCTTCTCCTGAGCTTTGGCCTTACCTTGGCTCACCTCCCTTGCCTTGCTCAGTGTGGTGGTGCCCGTGGCTCAGACTGCCCGTGCACAGTTATAGGGGTACAAAAAACGTACCCCTCTTTTTGTACACCGACAGATACGGAGCCGTCGCCTCCTGTTCCCCATCAGGAGGGCTGATCTAGAGTCCGTTAGGGGCTCCAGAGAGGGGGATTCGTCACCATCATCATCAGCAACCTTCCTCCATCACTAATTTCATGATGCTCACTGCCGGGAGTGAGTAATTCCATCATAGGCTTGCTTGACGGTGATGGGTTGGATGAGATTTATCATATAATCGAGCTAGTTTTGTTAGGAAATGATCCCTAGTATCCACTATGTTCTAAGATTGATGTTGCTATGACTTTCTATGCTTAATGCTTGTCACTAGGGCCCGATTGCCCTGATTTTAGGTTTGAACTTATTATGTTTTCATGAATATATGTGTGTTCTTGATCCTATCTTGCAAATTGTAGACACCTATTACGAGTTATGATCTGCATACCCCAAGGTGACAATAATTGGGATTCTTTTCGGTGATTACCGTAGTTTGAGGAGTTCATGTATTCACTGAGTGCTAATGCTTTGGTACGGTTCTCAATTAAAAGGAGGCCTTAATATCCCTTAGTTTCCATTAGGACCCCGCTGCCATGGGAGGGTAGAAGCGCTGCCACACATCAGAGGCGGAGTTGAAGGCCCTCCGCGACAAGCAGGCCAACCGCGCCCGCCAGCTCGAGGTGCAGGAGGAGGAGTTGAAGGCCTGGAATGCTGCCCTCACCAACCGCACTGCCGAACTGGAGCAGGCAGCCTAGGAACAGGCTGCGGAACGGAGCCGCCTCGAGAAGCTGAAGGAGGAAATAGAAGCGGCCCACGCGTCCTACACCAAGCTTGTCCCCGAGGAGAAGGTCCGGCTAGAGGCCAAGGAGAAATCCCTGGCCGCAGCTGAGAAGGAGGCCACCGCAGGACGGGATGCCTTCGTCTCCCTCGAGCTGAGGTCCCGCAAGGCACTACAGGACCTCTACGGGGAGGGGTACGAGAAGCCGCTGGCGACTCTTTAGGAAGGCACCGCCGGGCTCTTCCCCAAGCTTGCCACGGTGCTCGAGGGCATCGTCGTCGGAGTGGGTCCCATGGTGGAAGAACAGGCTCACACGCTTTTTACCTCGACCGCGACGCGCATCTTCAGCCACCTCCGTCTTCGGGACCCCAGCTTCTACCTTGGTGCGCTGCTCGAGCCTATGGATCCTGAGCTCCACAACATTGCCGCCGAGGCCATGAAGGAGCAGGTGGAGGCCCTGCTATCGAAGTTCCGCTGCATCGACCCAGTGGTTGTGGCTGACAAGGACGGTAGCGGCATTGTCGGTGACGGGCCTCCCCAGGTGGGCGACGGTAGTGTCCAAGGCTGAGGAAGAGGCTCGAAGACGACGCTTCCCCCATCTTAATCCTCCAACATTTATCGTGCCTCGTGGAGGCGCCAGAACTTATGCTTTGAGCTTTTTAAGGACATTATGCTTTGTAATAATTTTCTAGGGTTCCGCGATTTCCTTTCTGTTCGCTTAGTGTTTTGCGTCAGCAGGGCTCGGCCCCGCGCATACCTCAGCTGCTGGTGGGTCATCTGGATCACCAGGACGATACCAAGTGTTGAGGGCTACGTAACCAGTGAGGCTCCTGAGTCACGATGCTTAGGAGTCCCCCTTGACATACGAACAGCCCTCAGGAAGGAGATGCGGGTGTAGGTCTTAGCTTTCTACGTCGGCAGGGCCCGACCCCGCTCATACCCCAGCCACCGTTGGGTTGTCCGGGTCACCAGGATGAGACCAAGGGGTGAGGGGCTACGTGACCAGTGAGGCTCCTGAGCCACGATGCTAAGGAGTTCCCCTTGACGTACGAACGACCCTCCATACCTTTCCTCGCCGACCTCTCGCTTGGGAGGGGCGTGCGAAGACCAGGTCCGAGGGACCTGGCGAGGTGACGTATGCCAGGCGTAACATGAGCATAGAGCCCGTGCCCAGCCCCCTCGCATGACCCTCCGGAGGGAAAAGCGGCGCGGTGAGGCTAAGAAGCGAGCCTAATGGCTCTCCTGAGGTTACTGCGGCCGTAAGGCTACCCTCAGTTGTTTATTCACCAGCACGGAGCATGGTTGTAACGCCTCGAGACCGACGTGCCAGGTGTCGTTCAGTTATTTGCTGTTGTTGCCTTGTCTTTGCTTGCGTGTCATGCATTGCATATCATGTCATCATGTGCATTTCATTTGCATACGTGTTCGTCTCATGCATCCGAGCATTTTCCCCGTTGTCCGTTTTGCATTCCGGTGCTTCGTTCTCCTCCGGTGGTCTTTTCTACCTTTCTTTCTTGTGTGGGGTTTAAACTTTTCCGGACTGGACCGAGTCTTGCCAAGCGGCCTGAGTTTACTACCGATAGACCGCCTGTCAAGTTTCATACCATTTGGACTTCGTTTGATACTCCAACGGTTAACCGAGGGACCGAAAAGGCCTCGTGTGTGTTGCAGCCCAACACCCTTCCAATTTGGCCCAAAACCCACCTAACTCTGCTCCATCATCTCGGTCGTTCGATCACGATTGCGTGGTCGAAAACCGCACCTCATTTGGACTCTCCTAGCTCCCTCTTCCTATAAAAGAGCACCCCTCCCCGAAATTTCGGATCATTTCGTGGTCTAACCCTAGATCCACTCCTCCCTCAGCGCCGCCGGACATGTCCACTCCGCCGCCGGACGCGTCCGCCGCCTCCAGCCACGTCGCTCCGACCAATAGCAGGCCGCCACGTCATCACATCGCCGCCCTGACCCAATCGGCGCCCACCACCTCAGCCTGCGCGCCGCCCCACTTCGCCGCGGGCCACCGGAGCCCATCGGGAGCCCGCCAGGGGTCGCATCGGGCCAGATCTGCCCCGAGCTCCTTCCCGCTCGTCCCCGTCACCTGGAGTTCGTCGCCGCGTCCCGCACCTTGCCTCGTCGCCGGCCATCCTCGCTCTGCGCGCCACCGGAGCTTCACCCCGCCGCCTCGTCAGGGTCGTCGTGGGCTCGCCGACCTCGTTCCTCGCCGGATCCCGCATCCCTAGCGCCGTCGTCTCGTCATGGCCAGATCCGGCCCCGGGGAGCCGAGCCCCGCCGGATCCGGTGCTCCTTTGCCTCCCTGCCTCGCCGGAGGTCTTCCAACTGCCTCGCTGGAGCTCCTTCACGCCGCCGCCGCCGGACGGGATCGGGAGAGCCCCGATCCGCTTCGCCGTTGACCATCGGGCGCCGCCGCCCCTGCCTCCCTGATCCGATTGGGATGGAGGGAGACGAGCGCTCCGTTGACCGCCTCCGCCTCCTTCCGCGTGGGCCCTGCATCCACGCCCAGCTGGCCTGCCCCTCCGGCCCGCTTCGTCCTCCGTCGTCCCGCGCGTGGGCCACGATGGCGCCAAGGCCCAGCGCGCCGCCCCCGCCTCGGCCTGCTTCCTCCTCCACCGACTGGGCCAGGCCCTGGGTGAGCCGAACCCCAGCGCCCCCTCCTCTTGTTTTTTACTCTTGTTGGGCTGCCCAGTGCACTGTTCAGATTCGGCCCGATTCATGTTTTTTCCTGCGGAACGATTTTGCCCATTTATCCAGAGATTGCCAGTTTTGCAGATTAGTCCCCCTAGTTCATGCATTTAATAACTCACTAACCGTGCATCGGATTAAAATGTTTTATATATGAAACTTGCTCATAATTTTGTGTAGATTAATAATATCCAACTTTCATCTATGTTTGAAATGTTAAAAATGTTGTTTGCATTAATTTGCTCCTATGCCATGTTAAAATGATTTAATTCATAACTAAATAACCGTAGCTCCGATTTAAATAATCTTCATATGTAAATGGGGTAGAAAAATGCCTAGTTTATCATGGTGCACTCATCTGTGCATGTTTAACAACTCTAAAATATGGTTTAGGGCAGAACAGGACCTAACCTAATATATGCTCATGAGGAGTTTCCGGAATTGTTGTTCGTTGCTTCCGGCCTCATTTAACCTTGACTAGATAGGTAGTTTTACTTTGCTTCACCCTCTTGCCATGCTAACAACATTTAATATTGTTGAGTACATAAACGAGATCGAACTAAATAAGTCATGTGGTGTTCCGTCAATATGCAACTCGTTGCATATTGAGCTCCATTTAATTTGTAGGATTGCTTGTGCACTTTGCCATGTCATGCTTCATTAAACCGGACATGCATCGTACTTGTTTGCGCACCGTGCCATGTTCATGTGTTGATTGTTTACTATGTTGTGTGCTTCTTTTCCGGTGATTGCTTCTTCGGGTTGGTTCCGATAACGTCGCGTTTGTGAGGAACCGTTCGACTACGTCCGTTTGTCTTCTTCATGGACTCGTTCTTCTTCCTTGCGGGATCTCAGGCAAGATGATCATACCCTCGAAATCACTACTATCTTTGCTATGCTAGTTTGCTCGCTCTTGCTATGCCAATGCTACGATGCCTACCATTTGCTTGTCAGCCTCCCAAATTGCCATGTCAAACCTCTAACCCACCATTTCCTAGCAAACCGTTGATTGGCTATGTTACCGCCTTGCTCAGCCCCTCTTATAGCGTTGTTAGTTGCAGGTGAACATTGAAGTTTGTTCCATGTTGGAACATGGAGATGTTGTTCCTTGTTGGAACATGTTTACTTGTTGGGATATCACAATATATCTTATTTAATTAATGCATCTATATACTTGGTAAAGGGTGGAAGGCTCGGCCTTATGCCTGGTGTTTTGTTCCACTCTTGCCGCCCTAGTTTCCGTCATATCGGTGTTATGTTCCCGGATTTTGCGTTCCTTACGCGGTTGGGTTATAATGGGAACCCCTTGATAGTTCGCCTTGAATAAAACTCCTCCAGCAATGCCCAACATTGGTTTTACCATTCGCCACCCAGCCTTTTTCCCTTGGGAGTCGCGCATCCCGAGGGTCATCTTTATTTTAACCCCCCCGGGCCAGTGCTTGTCTAAGCGTTGGTCCAAACTAGAGCCCCTTGCAGCGCCACCTCGGGGAAACTCGAGGGCTGGTTTTAGTTGTACGGATTGCTTATCCGGTGTTTCCCTGAGAACGAGATATGTGCAGCTCCCATCAGGATGTCGGCACATCGGGCGGTGTTGCTGGTTTACTTTTACCCTGTCGAAATGTCTTGTTGTATCGGGATACCAAGTCTGATCGGAACGTCTCGGGAGGAGGTCTATTCCTTCGTTGACCGTGAGAGCTTGTGATGGGCTAAGTTGGGACACCACTGCAGGGATTTGAACTTTCGAAAGCCGTGCCCGCGGTTATGGGCAGATGGGAATTTGTTAACGTCCGGTTGTAGAAAACCTGAACTTAACCTTAATTAAAATGAATCAACCGCGTGTGTAACCGTGATGGTCTCTTTCCGGCGGTGTCCGGGAAGTGAACACGGTTGTTGGAGTTATGCTTGACGTAGGTTGTTTTAGGATCACTTCTTGATCATACTTTCACGACCGTGCTTTGCCTTCTCTTCTCGCTCTCATTTGCGTATGTTAGCCACCATATATGCTAGTCGCTTGCTGAAGCTCCACCTCATACCTGTTACCCTTCCTATAAGCTTAAATAGTCTTGATCGCGAGGGTGCGAGATTGCTGAGTCCCTGTGGCTCACAGATACTTCCAAAACCAGCTTGCAGGTGCCGATGTGTCCGTGCAAATGACGCAACCAAGCTCAGGAGGAGCTCGATGAAGATCTTGTCCTTTGTGTTGTTTCGTTCTAGTTGATCAGTAGTGGAGCCCAGTTGGGGTCGATCGGGGACCTTTGTCACATTTGGGGTTCTTCTTTTATTTTGGTTCCGCAGTCGGACCATGAGTGTATTTGATTGATGTAATGTTTATTCATGTAATTGTGTGAAGTGGCGATTGTAAGCCAACTATGTATCTCTTTCCCTTATGTATTACATGGGTTGTGTGAAGATTACCTCACTTGCGACATATGCCTTCTATGCGATTATGCCTCTAAGTCGTGCCTCGACACGTGGGAGATATAGTCGCATCGAGGGTGTTACAAGTTGGTATCAGAGCCTTCCCCGACCTTAGGAGCCCCATTGCTTGATCGTTTTTAGCGGCCGAGTTGTGTCTAGAAAAATGTTTTGAGTCATTTAGGAATTATATATCGGAGAGTTAGGAATTCTTTTTACTTCCCAGTCCCTTCATCGCTCTGGTAAGGCATCCCGACGTAGAGTTTTGACTCTTCTCTTCTCAAATTTCACTAAATTTTTTTTAGGATCACGCGGGTATCTTGGAATCGTTCCGATGGTTTTATGATGAGAACATTGTCTTGGTGCCTCCTGTCAGGGGTTTTGTGGAAGTGTCCCGGGGAGTTGAGCTCTGAGGTGTTGTCATCATAATTTTATCGTTGCAGTTCTGGAATACCTGAGTTTAGTACGCCGACATCAAAAATCTCTTTTATGCAGTTCGTTGGTGAGATAACCTCGACGCCACCCAGTACTGGGGCGGGAGTTTGGGAGTATCGCCATAACTTGTATAACGGATGCTTTTCGAAGGTTGAGGTAGACGATTTCTGAAGGTTTCTTGGTTATGTGTTGAAGGATGGATACAGCTGGATGTAGGATTTGCTAGTTTGGGTGAGATATTATGCTTCCCCTGTATCCCCAACACCTGATTGCATAACCGGAAAATTTCGGGAGTTTCATAGGTGGGAATTCTAGTAGCTCTTAGGATATCTTTCCGACAAAGGTATGATATGAAATTGGGGTTCGACGTCTAGTGGTCCACCTATTCACGGTCGATTTTACAGTGGTCTCGTTGTGTCTTAAAGAGTCCTTGGCTATGCCGACTCGGGGACGCTTCGTATGTCATGTGCACTGCCTTGTACATGATGGTGCTGTACGATCGAGCCCGTGTAGGCCCCACCACGAAAACTCGGACGAAATCTCTATCATATGTTTGTTCCGGCTTATTCTGCAAGCCAATCCTTTGTTTTGTTTTGAGTTGTGGTATTAGAGTTGCTTCAATGTCAAATGTTGATTCCATACCTTCCCGAAGCGGTGTTCTCATATTCCTATGTGGATACCAATCCTTCTTGATCATCAAGATTGTCTCGTCAATCCTTTTTAACCGATGTACTCCTCCTCAAGTGGATCCAATAATTTCAACATCCGCAAGATCAATTATCACTTCTTCTCAACGGTGTTTGTTTCATCCGTCCCCAAGTTGCCTTTGTTTTGCCCACCCTCCCACCCTTGTATTCTTCAAGGACTCAGATTTCTTTATCAAGTGTCCTTTTATTTTTGTGAAGTCTCTCCATTTTTTTCCGCCAATGTCCTTATCCGGTGATTCTCATGAAGATTCTAACGGAGCTTCTAGTTCGTCTCTCACCACTCGTTTTCTTCTCCGGGGGATTCAAGTCAAACTTTGTGGATCATATCCTTTTCCTCATTTCAATACCTTCTCATCTCGGTGCACCTCATAATCATCCACTTCTTGCTATTTAATTGTTCTGGAGTGCTCAAGATATTTCGAAGATTCATGTTACCACTTTGCTTTCGTTCAAACTCTTTTGAGGATGTTATATCATTTAAGCCTTTTAATTCGACCGGTACAATCTCTCTTTTCAAGTAATCGTTCAACGGTGTATCTTTTGAGTGGGCCCTAACCCACAGGTCTTTTCCCAGGATCTTACCTGACTCTTCTTATTCTCCCAGAGCTAGCCTAAATTCTTTTGAAGTTTGACATAAGGATGAGTTATCATCAGTCAAATACTTTTCTCCAAGATCTTTCAAATTCTTTTCATCGTTGGCTCAACTTTTCCATTCTTCATTCCGGTGTGTCTCAATAATTCATGGTGGTGTTTCTCATCGTCATTCTCATCATTTGAAGACCGAAGAAGATTTTCTGTCAATCTTGTTCTTGTCTCTTCAAGATTCATGGTGATAGCTTTATGCCATTCTACCATAATTGTTTTCGATTGTGAGAATTCTTTTCACCCATCCGGAGTAATTCAGGAGTCTTTTCAGTTTGATTCTCCGAAGGCCATTATTTCGGGATTATTCATTCTCAGCTTTTAGTTATCATTCTCCAATTTTACCGGTGCATCAAGTGATCTCTAATCAGCTCGTGATCTCTTCGCTCTCATGTATCTAAACTCTCTCAAGCGTCTTCGTTCATTTGCAAAATCTTCCCGGTGATTCGTTATTGTTTATTCGTTCTTTTCAATTCTTACGGTGGCTCGTTCAAGAGTTTTCTCTTCCTTCTTTATCATATCAATTTATTCGTTGTTTCAACCCTTCCGGTGGTTCGTTCAATACCTTCCCAAGTTGGCGCGACATATATCTTAATCCTTTCTATGAGAGTAAGTAGTATGCCAAATCCGTTGATTGTCATCAATTTAATTGGTGAAGGATAAGCATAACATAATTCTTATTCTTGTTCATCCAAGTGATTAATTCTTTATTCTGGAGGCTCATCAAAATTCTTGATCTCATTTGTTTATCTTTTCTTTTCCCAGAGTTCCAAGCTCTAATTGTCACGGAGATCCATCTAAATCATTACAAGGTTTCACCTTGTATTTTCAACTTATTTTTCTTTTCGTTATCTTTTGTTTACCAGAGTTCTTCATGAAGGTTCTACATGATGGTTCATCAAGGATTTATATTCCTTCTCGAAACGTTCATCTACTTTCTTTTCAGAGAAGCTCAAGCTTTCTTCATATTGTAATCCGGAGTGCATTCTTTCTTCCGTATCATTGGAGGTGGTATTATGTCATTCTTGATAATTTGAGTTCATGTTTCATGATTCACATGTTGTTAAGAATGGGGTAGTTTAAATCCATCAACCTCTTCATTGGAGTTATCTTGGGTTATATTTCACCTAAAGCCTTTCCTAAGGATTGTTGCTATCTATGTTGTTTATAAATGACCCAAGTTATTTATCTGTCCTCCCCGTGAATTAAGCTTCTCATCTCCTTGTTGTTATCAATCTAATATATCGTTTCTGTTAGTGGCAGAATTTCACCTCATAGTTTTGAGATGTTCTCCATAACCCCACTACAACCTTGTTCTTTTCGTTGTTGGTTTTCTAACAACTACGTTTGACCCTTCTCCTAAGGATGCCTTCTCAAGCTCTTTTGGCAGAAGTTGGCATTTTCTTCTCAATTCCTTCTTTTCATTTATCTATCGTCTATTTCTTTCTTCCGGAGGCATTGTGATGTTGCTCTCCTCAACCCATCATCTTGTTTTGTCAAGATCATGTTCTTTCCTATGCTAATTCATTCAACCGGAGTGTTGTGTCATCCCTTCAATTTATTTTCATCTTATCAAGCTTTCTTCTCTTTTCTACCGGAGTGCTCTCCAAATTATATCATTATTATGCCTTCTCTGTCTTGTTTTAACCGGAGTGTGGTGTCATCTGCTCAAGTTCTGGTCGTCTTATAAAGTCTTGCGTCTTGTTTCATCGGAGTGCTTGCATCTACTCCTTGTCCATTGTAACCTTTTCTTATGTCTTTCAACCCACAAGGTTCCCGTAATGTTCCTCCTTTCTAACGAAGTGTTTTCAACCTTGTTCATCTTTGTTGTATTCTTTCTTTCAATTTGTTCAACCTCGCAAGGTTCTTGGTTTCACTCGTTTGTCAAAGAAGCAACTTAGTTTACCTATTCTCTTTCTCCTCCGTTTTCCCTCCGGTGCCATTCTAGATCTCGGGACGAGATCCTCTCGTAGTGGTGGAGTGTTGTAACGCCCCGAGACCGACGTGCCAGGTGTCGTTCAGTTATTTGCTGTTGTTGCCTTGTCTTTGCTTGCGTGTCATGCATTGCATATCATGTCATCATGTGCATTTCATTTGCATACGTGTTCGTCTCATGCATCCGAGCATTTTCCCCGTTGTCCGTTTTGCATTCCGGTGCTTCGTTCTCCTCCGGTGGTCTTTTCTACCTTTCTTTCTTGTGTGGGGTTTAAACTTTTCCGGACTGGACCGAGTCTTGCCAAGCGGCCTGAGTTTACTACCGATAGACCGCCTGTCAAGTTTCATACCATTTGGACTTCGTTTGATACTCCAACGGTTAACCGAGGGACCGAAAAGGCCTCGTGTGTGTTGCAGCCCAACACCCTTCCAATTTGGCCCAAAACCCACCTAACTCTGCTCCATCATCTCGGTCGTTCGATCACGATCGCGTGGCCGAAAACCGCACCTCATTTGGACTCTCCTAGCTCCCTCTACCTATAAATATGTGTCTCCCTCCGAAATCCTCGCGCAGATCAAACCCTAGCTTCTTCCCACTCCGCCACCGGACATGTCCGCGCCCGCCGGACGCGTCCAGCCTCCACCACACCCCGGCGAATCAGAGCACGCCACATCGCCGCGCCGCCCCTCTCCTCCAAACCAGGCCACGCCACTTGGCACCGCCGCGCCCCGGCCGGGCCCGAGGCGCCCAGATCCGCGCCCCGCCCGGAGCCGCGCCTTCCGCGCCTCCTCGCCGGCACCTCGCGCCGCCTCCTCGCACGCTTCGCCGCCGCCGCGCACTCGCCGCCTCCGCCGCGGCACAACTCGCCGGCGAGCGCCGCCCGCTCCGGCGCCTCACTCCACCTCGCCATCGCCCGGATCCGGCCACCTCCGGCCAGATCCGGCAGCCCCGCGCCGTCCCCGGCGTTCCCCATCGCTCTCCGACCGCCGTCGTTGCGTCGAGCTTCGCCGGAGTCCTCCAGCGCCGCCACCACCTTGGATCGGGAGGAACCGCTCGACGTCGTTGACTGTGCGTGGCCGCGTGGGCCTTGGCCTCCCAGGCCCAGATCGCGCTGGCCTCGTTTGGCCTCTCGTGGGCCGGCCCAGCTCCAGCCGGCCCAACGCAGCCCCCTGCCGGCCTCATCTCTCCACCGACCGGGCCAAGGCCCATGGTGAGCCCCCCCCCAGCGCCTCTTGTTTTTTTACTGTTGGGCCAGTTCCTGTTTCGGCCCGCATGTTGTTTTTTCCTGCGGAACGATTTTGCCCATTTATCCAGAGATTGCCAGTTTTGCAGATTAGTCCCCCTAGTTCATGCATTTAATAACTCACTAACCGTGCATCGGATTAAAATGTTTTATATATGAAACTTGCTCAGAATTTTGTGTAGATTAATAATATCCAACTTTCATCTATGTTTGAAATGTTAAAAATGTTGTTTGCATTAATTTGCTCCTATGCCATGTTAAAATGATTTAATTCATAACTAAATAACCGTAGCTCCGATTTAAATAATCTTCATATGTAAATGGGGTAGAAAAATGCCTAGTTTATCATGGTGCACTCATCTTTGCATGTTTAACAACTCTAAAATATGGTTTAGGGCAGAACATGACCTAACCTAATATATGCTCATGAGGAGTTTCCGGAATTGTTGTTCGTTGCTTCCGGCCTCATTTAACCTTGACTAGATAGGTAGTTTTACTTTGCTTCACCCTCTTGCCATGCTAACAACATTTAATATTGTTGAGTACATAAACGAGATCGAACTAAATAAGTCATGTGGTGTTCCGTCAATATGCAACTCGTTGCATATTGAGCTCCATTTAATTTGTAGGATTGCTTGTGCACTTTGCCATGTCATGCTTCATTAAACCGGACATGCATCGTACTTGTTTGCGCACTGTGCCATGTTCATGTGTTGATTGTTTACTATGTTGTGTGCTTCTTTTCCGGTGATTGCTTCTTCGGGTTGGTTCCGATAACGTCGCGTTTGTGAGGAACCGTTCGACTACGTCCGTTTGTCTTCTTCATGGACTCGTTCTTCTTCCTTGCGGGATCTCAGGCAAGATGATCATACCCTCGAAATCACTACTATCTTTGCTATGCTAGTTTGCTCGCTCTTGCTATGCCAATGCTACGATGCCTACCATTTGCTTGTCAGCCTCCCAAATTGCCATGTTAAACCTCTAACCCACCATTTCCTAGCAAACCGTTGATTGGCTATGTTACCGCCTTGCTCAGCCCCTCTTATAGCGTTGTTAGTTGCAGGTGAACATTGAAGTTTGTTCCATGTTGGAACATGGAGATGTTGTTCCTTGTTGGAACATGTTTACTTGTTGGGATATCACAATATATCTTATTTAATTAATGCATCTATATACTTGGTAAAGGGTGGAAGGCTCGGCCTTATGCCTGGTGTTTTGTTCCACTCTTGCCGCCCTAGTTTCCGTCATATCGGTGTTATGTTCCCGGATTTTGCGTTCCTTACGCGGTTGGGCTATAATGGGAACCCCTTGACAGTTCGCCTTAAGTAAAGCTTTTCCAGCAATGCCCAACATTGGTTTTACCATTCGCCACCCAGCCTTTTTCCCTTGGGAGTCGCGCATCCCGAGGGTCATCTTTATTTTAACCCCCCCGGGCCAGTGCTTGTCTAAGCGTTGGTCCAAACTAGAGCCCCTTGCAGCGCCACCTCGGGGAAACTCGAGGGCTGGTTTTAGTTGTACGGATTGCTTATCCGGTGTTTCCCTGAGAACGAGATATGTGCAGCTCCCATCAGGATGTCGGCACATCGGGCGGTGTTGCTGGTTTACTTTTACCCTGTCGAAATGTCTTGTTGTATCGGGATACCAAGTCTGATCGGAACGTCTCGGGAGGAGGTCTATTCCTTCGTTGACCGTGAGAGCTTGTGATGGGCTAAGTTGGGACACCACTGCAGGGATTTGAACTTTCGAAAGCCGTGCCCGCGGTTATGGGCAGATGGGAATTTGTTAACGTCCGGTTGTAGAAAACCTGAACTTAACCTTAATTAAAATGAATCAACCGCGTGTGTAACCGTGATGGTCTCTTTCCGGCGGTGTCCGGGAAGTGAACACGGTTGTTGGAGTTATGCTTGACGTAGGTTGTTTTAGGATCACTTCTTGATCATACTTTCACGACCGTGCTTTGCCTTCTCTTCTCGCTCTCATTTGTGTATGTTAGCCACCATATATGCTAGTCGCTTGCTGCAGCTCCACCTCATACCTGTTACCCTTCCTATAAGCTTAAATAGTCTTGATCGCGAGGGTGCGAGATTGCTGAGTCCCCGTGGCTCACAGATACTTCCAAAACCAGCTTGCAGGTGCCGATGAGTCCATGAAGATGACGCAACCAAGCTCAGGAGGAGCTCGATGAAGATCTTGCCCTTTGTGTTGTTTCGTTCTAGTTGATCAGTAGTGGAGCCTAGTTGGGGTCGATAGGTGACCCTGTCGCATTTGGGGTTCTTCTTTTATTTTGGTTCCGTAGTCGGACCTTGATTGTATTTGGATGATGTAATGCTTTATTCATGTATTGTGTGAAGTGGCGATTGTATGCCAACTATGTATCTCTTTCCCTTATGTGTTACATGGGTTGTGTGAAGATTACCTCACTTGCGACATTGCTTTCAATGCGGTTATGCCTCTAAGTCGTGCTTCGACACGTGGGAGATATAGCCGCATCGAGGGCGTTACACCTTCCCTCATTTAGAGCCAGGAGGAGGCCAACCGCCGGTCACCACGATCGCACCTAATGATGATTTTCCTCTCCATGCAGTGGGGTCTCGTCAAGTCGGACAGTTACCAAGGCAGCGTGGGGAAGTGGAGGCGCCCACGTTCCATCAATCGCCACACGTCGACCAAGGCTGGAGGTGGTTGGGGCCCGTGGTGCTCCGCACGTTCCCTTTGGCTTCGCCTCGAAGCCAATCTTGAGCGTGCCTTGTGCCTAGGGGCTACTGTCGGCATTCTGGGAACGGGGGTACCCAGACTTGCCTACCTGCGGCCCATGGCGTGGCTCCATCAGCGGCCCCGTATGGCCCAGCTTCAGCAACAACAACTCAAGACCCTCACGAGGGGCCAAGCCTGGCGAGGTGGACAACACTAAGACCTCCTTGGGGGCAGCCTCGCTAGTCTGGCTCCCGAGGAGCGGTGATATCTATGCAGGGCGCACCTCGCGAGGTTCACATGACGTGAGCCATGATGACCAAGGCCAGGCGGGCGCCAGTGGGTGCAGTGTACCCGTTTCCTCCTTGGTGCTAAGGAGGAAAGCGCAGGCGCGGGGTCCCAAGGCATCAGGCAAAGGTTTCCATATCGGCACAACAAGACCAAGACCGCCTGGACGACAGGACGGAGGTCATCGCAGAGCCGATGGTAGCGTCACCACCATAGCATTTTTCAGGCGAAGACTACTTTTGTCAGGATAGCATGTACTAGTTGTCTCCCTTCAAACTTGGCCGTTGTGGGATCCCTTCCCGCCTACATTTGGGAAGAGGACCAAGGCCACTATAAATAGGACTTAGCCACCACCAAGGGGAGGGAGAAAAGGGAATCGGGGGCCATTCTACCCTAACCACCTCACAAGATCATCGATCTCAAGAACACCTGGCCTCCTAAGGCTGTTCATCCACTATACTAGTTCATCCTCAGCACCTCGAGGAAGTCCACCACAAAGCTGGAGTAGGGTATTACACCGCAAGGTGGTCCGAACCAGCATAAATCTTTGTGTCACTCGTTCTTTGGGTTCGTAGAGCTTGGCCGTGGGATCATTTAGCAAGCGCGCTGGGTAGAGGGTGTTCTTCGTGCGCACCCCAGTGTTTGAACCTCTCAAGGGTCTGTGGAAGCCGTAATGCGACAGTCGCCGTCACTGCAATTCAACCCATCTACTGGCAGCATGGATAGAGGTCGCATCCGTCACAATTTTGGGGAGGAGGCACCACCCTAATAGCTGAGATGTCATCTTGTCGTGATTTGTGACGAGAGGAACAGAGAAGGG
>NC_053024.1:246536943-246565368 GCF_003073215.2 Triticum urartu | reverse complement strand
GTCTTCCTTATGCTGAATTCTCCTACAACAACAGTTTTCAAGCAAGTTCGGGCAAGGCCCCATTTGAAATTCTGTATGGCAGGAAGTGCCGTACCCCTCTCAACTGGTCTGAAACCGGTGAACGTCAGCTTTTGGGTAATGACTTAATCACAGAAGCAGAAGAAATGTGCAAAGTCATTCGTGATAACCTCAAAGCAGCCCAATCCCGCCAGAAGAGCTACTATGATAGTAAGCACCGTGATTTGGCTTTTGAGATCGGAGATCATGTTTACCTCCGCGTCTCTCCTATGAAAGGTACTCGTCGCTTCGGTATCAAAGGGAAGCTTGCCCCTAGATACGTGGGACCTTTCAAGATTGTCAGCAAGAGAGGCGACCTCGCCTATCAACTCGAGCTTCCTTCAAACTTTGCAAATGTTCATGACGTGTTCCATGTCTCTCAGCTTCGAAAGTGCTTCAAGACTCCTGACCGCACCGTCAACTTCGAGGACATTGAGCTCCAAGAAGATCTCTCTTATCGTGAGCACCCAGTTGCTATTCTTGAAGAGACTGAACGCAAGACTCGCAACAAGTCAATCAAATTTCTCAAAGTCAAGTGGTCACACCATTCCGACCGTGAAGCTACCTGGGAACGCGAGGATCACCTCCGTTCTGAGTACCCGGCGTTCTTTCAGTCCTAGATCTCGGGACGAGATCCTTTCGTAGTGGTGGAGTGTTGTAACACCCCGGATGTAACTTTCCCTATTGTACTCCAACTCTTGCCGTTTCCGGCGTTAAGTTATATTTATTTCCTTCGGGTTCGGGTTTTGTCTCCGTGTGTTGTTGTCGTTGTCATGCATCTCATATCATGTCATCATGTGCATTGCATTTGCATACGTGTTCGTCTCATGCATTCGAGCATTTTCCCCGTTGTCCGTTTTGCATTCCGGCGCTTCGTTCTCCTCCGGTGGTCATTTCTAGCTTTCTTTCGTGTGTGGGGTTTAAACATTTCCGGATTGGACCGAGACTTGCCAAGCGGCCTTGGTTTACTACCGGTAGACCGCCTGTCAAGTTTCGTATCATTTGGACTTCGTTTGATACTCCAACGGTTAACCGAGGGACCGAAAAGGCCTCGTGTGTGTTGCAGCCCAACACCCCTCCAATTTGGCCCAAAACCCACCAAACTCTGCTCCATGTCCTAGAGCGTTCGATCACGATCGCGTGGCCGAAAACCGCACCTCATTTGGACTCTCCTAGCTCCCTCTATGCCTATAAATAGCCCCTCCTCCGAAATCCCGGATCTCCTCTCCAAACCCTAGAAAACCTCCGCGCCGGACACGTCCCCGCCGGACACGTCCGCCGCCCCGCCAGCCAACCAGCCGCCACGTGTCCCGGGCGAGCGCCCACATCGCCGCCGCCGCGAGGCCCGCCCGAGCCCGCGGGAGGCCCTCCGCGGCCCATCGCGCGCCCCCCGCCTCCTCCCCCGCACCGCCAGCGCCCGACCCCGCCGCCGTGCGCCACCGCGGGCCCCCGCCGCCGCCGCCGCGCAAGCCGCCACGCACGCCGCCCCCGCCGGCGCCTCCCTCCTCTGGCCAGACCCGGTCGGGTCGGACCGGATCCGCCTCTCCCTCGCCTCCCCGCCGCTTCTTCGCTCGCCGGAGCCGCCGAGGCTCGCTGGAATCGCCTCGTTTTGCGTGCCGGGTCAAACCCTAGATCCAAATCCGGAGGTTGAATTTTTCCTAAGTCCCCAGAATTTTTAGTTCATATACCCATGTTCGCGACTCCGTAACCTTGCATCTGTAGCTCCGACTCATGCATATAGCATATCAAAATGTTCGTCTCAGAGAGTAAATCATTTCATTCCATTGCATCATTTTCATTTGAGTTCATCTTGATGCCCGAAATGCTGTTAGAAGAGGGCTACTTGAGTTAATTGTCAGATCTGCTACTCCGTTTAGCACTTTTGTCATTTTTGCCATGATTATTGTGTGCATGATATGCCCGTGAGTTCTACATGTGTTTTGTTAAGGGTTTTGTCATCTTTCCAGAGGTGCAACCCATGTATTTTTAGGATGTGTGTGGTGACTTGTGCAAGCTTGCAAAGTGGTGCACTCGCTAAGTCTGTTTTCAGGGACTTAGTGATTTCACTAAGTCCTGGAGCTGTTTATCTCATGATGCCATATGATCATGTTGTTTCCTAGTGATCCGTGCCTCTTTTGAGGATGATCAGTAAGGGAGTTTTGTTAATATTGTAGTGCTCTATCCATGCATGTATTTGTTTGCAATTATGGAGCACCCTAGCTTGAGTCAATCGAGCTCTACTTTTGCTACTTTGTGAATCTGGGCAGATTGTCAACTTGTTTGCAATTTTGCCGGTGATGTTGTAGTTGGTCCGTGCATGCTATGCTATTGTTCTTGCCATGTCTAGCTTGAATTTTGTGCCTTCTTGATGGGTGTATGCTTGCCTTTCCATGACTTGCACCGTAGTGAGTGCATCGAGCTCGTAAACATGCCTACTTGAGCTATATTTCAGCATGTGCCAGTTTTTCACTAAGTCTGAAAACTGATTATGTTTTTGCTATGTTCACATGCTTGCAATTGTATTTTCTGATCCCTTTTGGCTCAAGGTCACTAAGGGATTTTTGTTAAGCTCTTTGAGTAGCTCCATGCCATGCTTTACTTTGCCATGTTCAGATCCTGTAGCATGTAGTTTTGTTGCTCCGAAGAGGCTACCTGATCTGAAATTCCAGACAAGTGTTAATTTCACTAAGTCTGAGATCTGTTTGCCATATGCATTTTTGCCATGCTTGTTTGAACCTGTTAATGGATGATTTGGCCGTAGCTCAGTGCTAGACTTTTGTTAAGCATCTTGTGTGCATCCCTGCCATGTATTTTGTTGTCATGTTTGGGTGCTGTAGCATGTTCATTTCATTGCATTTAGATGCCTACTTGCTGTAAATCGCAGACCGGTGTCATTTTTGAATCGCTTGCCATTTCCAAACCGTAACTCCGATTCCGGCGTTCTTTATATCGTTTTCAAGCGATTTCATCTCATCTTTCCAGTGGCACACTTGGATTTCCAAGTTGAGGCCAGGTTCATGCATTTCCTGTCATATCTTGCATTTTGCATCCCGCATCGCATCCCGCATAGCATATCATCATTTCATCATATTGCTTGTTCTTGCACGTGGTTGATTGTATCCTTGTTGCTTGTTTGTCTTGTTTGGGTAGAGCCGGGAGACGAGTTCGCTAACGAGGAGCCCGTTGAGTTTGCTTTCGAGGATCCAGTCAACTCTGACAACTGTGCAGGCAAGATGATCATACCCTCGAAATCACTACTATCTTTGCTATGCTAGTTTGCTCGCTCTTTTGCTATGTAATGCTACGATGCCTACCACTTGCTTGCAAGCCTCCCAAATTGCCATGTCAAACCTCTAACCCACCATTGTCCTAGCAAACCGTTGATTGGCTATGTTACCGCTTTGCTCAGCCCCTCTTATAGCGTGCTAGTTGCAGGTGAAGATTGGAGGCCGTTCCTTGTTAACATTTATTTACTTGTTGGGATATCATTATATTGCCATGTTATCTTAATGCATCTATATACTTGGTAAAGGGTGGAAGGCTCGGCCTCTCTCCTAGTGTTTTGTTCCACTCTTGCCGCCCTAGTTTCCGTCATATCGGTGTTATGTTCCCGGATTTTTGCGTTCCTTACGCGGTTGGGTTATAATGGGAACCCCTTGATATTTCGCCTTGATTAAAGCTTTTCCAGCAATGCCCAACCTTGGTCTTACCATTCGCCACCTAGCCTTTTCTTTCCCTTGGGTTCTACAGACTCAAGGGTCATCTTATTTTAACCCCCCCCCCCCCGGGCTAGTGCTCCTCTGAGTGTTGGTCCCATTGAGCGATGTCCGGGGGCCACCAGGGGCAACTCTGGGCTGGGCTACCCGACGTCTTGCTCATCTGAGTGTGCCCTGAGAAAGAGATATGCGCAGCTCCTATCGGGATTTGTCGGCACATTCGGGCGGTGTTGCTGGTCTTGTTTTAACCTGTCGAAGTGTCTTGAATTACCGAGATACCGAGTCTGATCGGAACGTCTTGGGAGGAGGTCTATTCCTTCGTTGACCGTGAGAGCTTGTCATGGGCTAAGTTGGGACTCCCCTGCAGGGATTTGAACTTTCGAAAGCCGTGCCCGCGGTTATGGGCAGATGGGAATTTGTTAATGTCCGGTTGTAGATAACTTGAACCTTAATTAATTAAAATGAATCAACTGAGTGTGTTACCGTGATGGCCTCTTCTCGGCGGAGTCCGGGAAGTGGACACGGTGTTGGAGTAATGTTTGCGCAGGTTGTTCTCTAGTTTCTCGCTCGCGCTTTGCCTCCTCTTCTCGCTCTCCTTTGCGAATAAGTTAGCCACCATACTTGCTAGTCGCTTGCTGCAGCTCCACTTATATTTACCTTGCCATACTTATAAGCTTAAATAGTCTTGATCGCGAGGGTGCGAGATTGTTGAGTCCCTGTGGCTCACAGATTACTATTACACCAGATGCAGGGCCTGATAATTCCGCTCCAGGAGACGCGTTTGAGCTCAAGTGGGAGTTCGACGAAGACTGTCAACGTTACTATGTTTCCTTTCCCGATGATCAGTAGTGGTGCCTAGTTGGGGGTGATTGGGACCGTGTCGCATGTTGGGTTCTCTTTTATTTTGGCGCCGTAGTCGGGCCATGAGTGTTTGGATGATGTAATGTTATTTATGTACTTGATTGACGTGGCGAGTGTAAGCCAACTATGTTATCTCCCCTTTATTATTATATTACATGGGATGTTGTGAAGATTGCCTAACTTGCGACATATGCCTTCAATGCGATTATGTCTCTAAGTCGTGCCTCGACACGTGGGAGCATAGTCGCATCGAGGGTGTCAGCTGATCCCTCCAGCCTCCTCGCGAGGCGGGTCTTGCCAGCGATCCTCGCGAGGTTGATCGCGCCACCCTGCGCGGGCCACGGTCTTCCCAGCGTCCTGCGTTCCTTCCTCCTCCTCGGCCGTAGCCCCGGTCACTGCGGTCAGGGCGACGGCCGATCCTTCCTTCTCGCACGGCTCGGAGCTCTTGACATTCGTTGGTGTTGTGGGTGTGGAGGTCGTGGTACACACAGTACCGGCTGCCCTTGGAAGGTTCGGGCTGATCTCTGCCCCGCTTGGTGTCTGGTTCTGCCGCGAGCACGGCAGCCCCCTTGCGCTTCACATCCTTGGCCTTGGGCTTCTTCTCTTCTGGGTCTGCGGCAGGCAGCTCGAGGAGGGAGAGACGCCCTTCCTCGGCCCTGGCGCACTTGGTTGCCAGGTTGAACAGTCCAAGGAAGTGCACAGGTCTTCATGCATCGCCAGCTCCTCCTTCATCTTGACGTCGCGCACGCCGTCGGAGAAGGCCGAGATGATGGCCTCCTCAGTCACCTTGGGAATCTTGAGGCGCGCGTTGTTGAAGCGCTGGATGTACTTCTGCAGGGTCTCCCCGGGCTGTTGCTTGATGCGGCGCATGTCGCTCACGGCGGGTGGCCGGTCGCGAGTGCCTTGGAAGTTGGCGATGAAGCGGGTGCGCATCTCGTCCCAGGAGGAGATTGTGCCTGGAGCCAGGTTCAGGAGCCAGGTGCGGGCCCCGTCCTTGAGTGCCATGGGGAACCAGTTCGCCATGACCTTCTCGTCTCCGTTGGCAGCTTCGATGCCCAGCTCATAGAGCTGGAGGAACTCCGCAGGGTCAGCCATGCCGTCGTAGCGAGGAGGCAAGTCTGGCTTGAACTTGCCGGGCCACGCGATGTTGCGTAGCTCAGCGGTGAAGGCACGGTAGCCTGCTGTGGCCACGGGAGGCCTTGGATGACGGGGTGGTCTTGCATGTCCCCACGCGCTGCAGCTGGGAGCAGCGCGGGGTCTTGACGCGCGGGAGCAGGAGCATGGTCGACGTGCTGGAGCAGGGAGCGCCGGCAGCTTCTTGCGGGCGAGGGACTTCTTGACAGCTCTGCTCTTGCTGCGCTGGCGCCTGACGGAGCGGGTTCCGCCCAGGGGCCAAGCGCCTTGGAGCCATGGCCTTCCTGAGGAGGAGGCGGCCGGGGCGCCGCCGGAGGCTTCATTGCCCGCACGGGGCGGGGTGCGGTGCAGCGGAATGGACGGCGCAAGAGAGCCCCCTGTGGCACGGACAAGCTCGGCGACGCGGCCGAGCCATTCTTTGTAGACGTCATCGACGGGAAGGTAGCGCAGGAGCTCGTTCGCCGCGATGAGTGCAGCCCGAGCCTCCATGGGCACGCAGAGCGCGCGGGACGAAGAACCAGCTGGGGTGAGTGAGGGAGTGGCGGTGCGGCCGTCTTGCCACGGATGCTGAGACGATGCTTGCTGCTCGTCCCCCGCCGGGCCGGTGGCGGCGTTGACGGCAGGTGACGGGGAACGGCGTGGATGCCCGCCGACAGGGGCCATCTGGGCGATGCGGGAAGCGAGTGCGGCCCGGCGCTCGGCGCGGGCCCGACGAGCGTCAGACATGGGCGTGATGGTCGGAGGAGAACGGGGTGGTGGAAGACGAATTCCGGCGCACCCCTACCTGGCGCGCCAAATGTCGGATTTCGGGTTCCGGCAGACCCTTGAGGTTCGAACACTGGGGTGCGCGCGGAGATTTCGCCTCCTACCTACCTGCACCCCTCCGCCTTGCTAGGATCTAAACTAAGGAAAGAACAACACAAGAGACGCAAGGGTTTATACTGGTTCGGGCCACCGTTGTGGTGTAATACCCTACTCCAGTGTGTGGTGTGGTGGATTGCCTCTTGGGCTGATGATGATGAACAATACAAGGAAGAACAGCCTCGCGAGGGTCTATTCTTGGCTGGGGCGATGAACTGCTGGGAGGAGCTCAGTCACCTTTCTCTCTCTCTCTTGATCTTCTCTATCCTTCCAACCCCGGCTCCCTTGCTCTGTGGGTGGCTGGTCCTATTTATAGAGGCCCTGGTCCTCTTCCCAAATATCGAGCGGGAAGGGAGCCAACAATGGCGGGCTAATTTGAAGGGGGATAGCTAGTATCAGCTATCCTGACAAAAGTAGTCTTCGCCTGCGCAAAGCTCTGGTGATGACGCCGTCTTGGGCTCCACGGTGACCTCCGTCTCGCAGTCCTCCTGGTCTTGGTCTCGTTGCACCGAAATGGCAACCTTTGCCAGATGCCTCGGTACTCCGCGGCTGCGCTTGCCCCCTTTGCACCAAAGAGGAAGGGAGGACACTGCGCGGGCTGGCACCCGCCTGGCGCCCCCGGTCGTCATGGCTTGCATCACGGGCACCTCATGAGGTACCCCGCCTTGATCTCTCCGCCTCCTCGTGAGCCAGCCTGACGAGGCCGCGCCTGAGGAAGCTCCACGTCGTCCGCCCCGCGAGGCTTGGCCCCTCGCGAGGGTCTTGGGTTTGTGTTGGTGAAGATGGGCCGCGCTGGGCCCCCCTTTGAGCCACGCCGCAGGCCGCAGGCAGGCAAGTCTGGGGACCCCCGTTCCCAGAACGCCGACATTTTTCACAAAAGTCAGAGAATATAGCCATCATGCATCTTTGAAAAGTAGCAGGTGCATTACATAAACCAAAAGGCATACGTCTATAAGCAAAAGTACCAAAAGGGCATGTAAAAGTAGTCTTTGATTGATCTTTAGCCACAGGTATTTGAGAGAAACCAGAATAACCATCTAGAAAGCAGTAATGTATGTTTGCATAATCTTTCTAGCATTTGATCGAATAAAAGGTAAGGGGTAATGATCTTTCTTAGTAGCCTTATTTAATTTGCGGAAATCAATTACCATCCTATAACCTGTAATAATTCTTTGTGGAATCAATTCATCTTTATCATTAGGAACAACAGTAATACCTCCCTTCTTAGGGACACAATGAACAGGACTTACCCACTGACTATCAGCAACGGGATAAATTATACCTGCCTCCAGAAGCTTTAGTATTTCTTTTCTTACCACTTCTTTCATTTTAGGATTCAGACGTCGTTGAGGATCACGAACTGTTTGGCATCTGCTTCCAAATTTATTTTATGTTGACATAGAGTGGGACTAATGCCCTTAAGATCATCAAGAGTATATCCAATAGCAGCACGTGCTTCTTCAGAGTTTTCAATAATCTTTCTTCTTCATGCTCTGAAAGGTTAGCACTAATAATAACAGGATATATCTTTTTTTCATCAAGATAAGCATATTTGGGACCCCGACTCATAAGTCGAGATCACCGAATGCACGTGTACAGTGATCCCAGAGATCAATGCTCACTGAACACACAGAAGCTGAATAACAAGAGTCTTACATCCATACATACCGTCTTACACAAATTATGACCATTATGGTCAAGTCTCACATTGATAAAGCCTTAAGGGCTGAACATCAAATGAAACACAAGCAGCGGAAATCTTCGTCGATAACTTGGACCCATGCCATCTGCCTTAACCCTACAGGCATTCTGACTGGGAAGCGTCCTAGCTCGCATGTTCGTCACCGAGGTACTCTTCTTCATATTATGTTCTTTCATGCCTGGCCAATAAAATAACTAGTGGCAAGCCAATGAGTACTTAGAATGTACTCACAAGCAACCCATGTTTTGGTTCAAGATACAACAATGCATGATATAGGTAAATTTTTGCGGAAAGCTAGTTTTGAGTGCAATGACATGTTCAACAACTGTAAGACATGCATCAGGAGAATTCAAGTAACCAAGAGGACAGGTTACAGATATCAACACAAAGGGAGTGGGCTCCAACCCAACTCATCCATGTCAAGTCCTTTGACTTGACCCAAGTAGTTCTTCCCACACACACTGGTTTGTAAACAAGTGGACGTAGCCCAAGAGCGGTTACCCAACTGTCCTTGACCGTGGACACGGCTATTCGAATAGTTTTACACTCTGCAGAGGTTGCACACTTTACCCACAAGATCCGGGGAACTTCCGTGTCATCCACGACCCGCGGTACCTCAAGTACCCGGGGTAAGCACCCGATCACTATCTTTCCCTAGACGACACTAACAAGGAGTCCACTCGTTGTTCCGTAATCCTCACGATGTACATCATACGAGACTCACTCGAGATCGTAACATCCGAGAGGGGACACAACGGTGTATCCGGTGCCCTGTGAAAACAGTCATGGCCGCCCTACCTGGCACGACCCCGTCCCGAGAGAGAGCACCAACTCTCCCCCGTCACTAGTAATGCGGGCTCCAAGCTAGTATCGGCCTAGGTAATCAATAATGCCCTTTCCCATATAAGGGTAGAGTGGTTGCGCATGTAAGGTTGGAATAACGGTCGCAACTTAAACCAATCCGTTTTTGAAAACAACACACACACTTGCCTCGGTACACCACTTCGTCATCAAGTGGCTACCCAACTCATCATCTCCCTCGGGCATAAGTGGCACCCGACGGGGTTTTCGAAAAGTCCTTTGAAAATACTTTGTCTCCATCACCATGCATATTCCCCCCTTTTGCGTAGCACTACTTAGCATCCTATCTACTCCCACCGGCATAACCCTCATAAGGAGGTAGGGTCATGCACAATGCAAGTATCAACGAGGAAGTAACAGAGGCAACCCATCAAAGTGGTTACCATCTCATCATGATTCCGATGCAACACTAATAAAGTGCTATATGACATGCATAAAAAGGGTTTCATAAATATGGTCAAAGGGCTGCTTGCCTGTTTTAACAAAGTCTTCGAGGTCTTCAAATATCTCTGGTCCAACTCCAAGCATTTCGTCTACTTCGTCAACTATCGTCGAAAGCAACCATAATAAGCAACACAACAAGGCAGGAAATGAAAGTGCTCTAAAAATATTAATTTGACTTTTCTAGGACATCTCTGGTTATATGAAAATTAACCAGAGTGGTTTCATTGGAATTGGGTCAGTGGATATTTCTAAACATTTGGATATGATGGAATCAAGGGGTTTATGGATTTGCAAGAGGTGTACAGAAATATTATTTTGAAAAATGAGCAAGGATACCCATTTAACAAGGCATGATTTTAGAAGCATCTAGGAGTTGGTTTCACTGGATTTGGAGTTCAAATGATTTCTCTATGAATTGCAAAGTTGGCTATATATGAAGAAATAGACCATTATTTGAGGTGATACAGAAAGTATTAGTAAAAATGTTCAAAAACTAAGTTTTGAACTTATAGACATCTAGGATTTTGAATCATGGAATTTGGATCAAAAATGGGCTCTCTGTGATTTTCTAAAGTTTATCACAGAAATGGAAAAATAGGATTTTGATAAATATTTCTGAGGAGAAAGTTTTTGGAAAAATGTGCAAATAGCACCATGTGATAGATCATGATTTGTGGATCCCCTAGAAATTTGAATCATCAAATTTGGATATCATTTGAATTATTTGTGGATTTTACAAGTTTACAGAAAAAGAAAAAGAAAAGGGGAAGGGTTTTACCCTTATCCTGCACACTGGGCGAGGGATAGGCAGCAGCCGGCCCAACGGCTCAGCTGCGCGGGTGGCAGGGGCAATGTCGAAGGCGCCCTGGGTGGAGTACGCCTTCGCCGCGCGTGAAGCGGGTTTGCTCCCGGCCCGTCTCCACTTAAACGGGCGGGGCCCACCCACGGGTCGCTGACACGAGCGGGGCCGGTGCTCAGGCCGTCTCCTACCTCCCGCTCGAATAGAGCAGAGGCAGGAGAGGCGAGGCCAAGCGGGTGCCGGCGTTCTCCCCAGCGTCACCGGCCATCCCCGGCGATGCCCAGCACACCGGCGGGTTCAGGAGGCCGAGACGCATCCGCCGAGGTGCGCCATGTCCGCAGGGGTGGTCGGATGCGAGCGCACCATCGGCCGTGGCGGGCGAAGCTGGCGGTGTGATGGAACTCCATGGAACAGCCACGGGGAGGAGAGGGAGAAGCATGGGAGGGGCTCACGGTGATGGTGGTGGTGCCCTACTGCGGTCCAGAGGGAAGGAGGAGGAGAGGTGGGCATGAATTTAGGCGGAGTCCAGCGGCTCGGCTCCGGCCATGGGGAGCGATGGAGGGCTCGGGGAGAGGTTTGGCTGCTCCTGTGGGTCTCTGGGAGGGAGAGAGGGCGAGTGGTGAGGAGAGGAGGGCTCGGGGAGGCCCTTAAATAGGCGGGCGACGGTCCACCGAGGACTCGTGCGCCGGCGAGCTCGTTGCCGTCACCACGGGTCACAGGAGCTCGTCACGGTGTGTCTGGGGCGTTCCTGGATTCGGTCCAGAGCTAGGGGAGAGAAGAGAGAGAGTAGGGGGGGGCCAGGGCACCGCGCGTGTGAGCTTGCTCACTGGTGCACTCGGACGGCTGGCGCGCGTGCGAGCAGGGGCAGGAGGAGGGAGAAGGAGGAGGGGGCCGCCCGGCTGTTGTGTTGAGGACGCCGAGGAGCATCGTCGGGCGCGCTGGGGAGGCCCGAGGTGGCCGGAGGTGCTTGGCAGGGGGCGGCTACAGTGCGGGAGCGCACTGAGGTGCGCTCCAGAGCGCCCAAATGGCATGCCATGGCATTTTATATGCCTTGTGGGCGCGGCCACTAATGTCTGGTAGCTCTAGGAGGGAGTAAAGAAAGGGGAGGAAGCATTGGATGCCATGGAGGGCCACTGGAATGAGGAGGGAGGTGAGAAAGGAGAAGAATGCTGCTGTCCAGAAGGGTAAATGGGGGTGTTTCACCCCTCAATCATTGAGCTGAGGCCAGGGAAGAGTTACTGGAGATAGGAGAAGACTAGGAGGAGATGTGGTAAAAAGTTGAGCTCAAGGAGAATAGTGTAAGTGGTCAAAATGGTGATTTTTGAAAAGTGACAGAAGGTGTTTGATGCAAATTTGGGCAAGCAAATTAACTCCACTTGACATGAGAATTAACAGGATCAAGTGTCACACATAATTGAGGTTGACCACCAAGTTTGAGTCCATTTTGAGAAAGTTGCCAATGCAACTTTTGTAAACCCTAGAAATCAGCAGAAATGGCTTTACCAAGATTTAGTCATGCAAATCTATTCTCCTTGATGCACCACTTGGTGTAGTGTCATCATTTGAGGATTTGAACATGTCCACAAAAATTCAGATCAAAAGGACACACTTGGCAATGTAGAGTTGTTCAAATTTGGTTCTGGACAGAAAGGGTTTTGGGGTACTTTGATCAAGATAACATTCTCTCCAACTTGTGCCATTTGGTCTAGATGCATTATTACACCATTTGAGCATGTGCACCAAGTTTGAGAGCATTTGGACATGTTTGACAGTGCAAAAATGTTCAAACTTGAAAAAGGACAGAAGTGGTTTTGAGAGGGTTTCATGGGGTTATACTATTCTCCATGACATGGTACTTGGCAAGATCATCAAAAATGTCATATGTGACATGTTAGAATTTTCTTGGATTTTTATGAAAATATTTCCTGTAGAAATATTTCAAATCCTTGAAATGAGCAGAAATGGTTTTGGGAGGTTTTGTCCAATATTTTGATCATGACCATGTGTTGAAACTCATATATATGGAAAATATATGTCCATTGAGTCTCCCTAATTTTTCTCAAATTTTTTTAAAGCTTTAAAATAATTTTAACCTATTAAAGACCATTTCTGGCCTTAAGAAAAAGCCTTTAAATCAAATAGGAAAATAACTTTTAAAATTATATTTTTGTGGTTTCTGGGTATCCTATATCTAATAGGAGTCAAACATATTTTTGGAAAGATTTTTACTGCCCTGAATTAAGTACTTGCAGTACAAATCTTAATTCAGGGGTTTTTGGAAAACTAATTTTTGAAAATACTTTTTGGCCAAATTATTTTTGTAAGAAAATACTATATTGCTCTATACACATGGCATGATCATTGGTTCAAGAGTTTGGAGCAAGGAGATGAAGTATAGGAGTTGGAGGATTTATTTGATTTTTAGAGCACTTGCAAACAACAGACAAAATCCAAACAAGGCAAGGTCCAAAACACTCAAAAGTTTTTGTCAAACCACATTTTATCATGATTTATTAGCTTAAGTGTTGTGGCATGAAAATCAGGGTGTGACACATATTTAGATTATCAGGCAACGGTTTAAGCTCAAACACGGGAATCACCCTTAGGTGGAGGAGGATCCCCTAGGATTTCAACAGGCAAATTGTGTTTTAGCATAGGTTCCTGTTTAAAGAATACTTCATCTATTTCCCTTCTTTCATTCATAAACATATCATTCTCATGGTCTAGCAAATATTGTTCTAAAGGATCACTAGGAGGTACGGCAATAGAAGCAAGACCAATAATTTCATCCTTACTAGGCAATTCTTCTTCACGGTGTTGTTTACTAAATTTAGAGAAATTAAATTCATGAGTCATATCATCTAAGCCGACAGTAACAACATCCCTTGTGCAATCTATGGTAGCATTAACAGTATTTAAGAAGGGTCTACCAAATATAATGGGACAAAAGCTATCTTGTGGGGAACCAAGAACAAGAAAATCAGCAGGATATTTAGTTTTCCCACACAAGACTTCAACATCTCTAACAATTCCCATTGGTGAAATAGTATCTCTATTAGCAAGTTTAATTGTGACATCAATATCTTCTAACTCAATAGGTGCAATGTCATGCATAATTTCTTGTATAAGTCAATAGGTATTGCACTAGCACTAGCACCCATATCACATAAGCCATGATAACAATGATCTCCTATTTTAACAGAAATAACAGGCATGCCTACCACAGGTCTAGGTTTATCTGTATCAGGGTTTAGCAATTCTAGCAGTTTCATTACAGAAGTAAATAACATGCCCATCTATATTATCAGACAAGAGATCTTTAACAATAGCAATATTAGGTTCAACTTTAACTTGCTCAGGAGGTGTATATGTTTTAATATTGCTTTTACGAACCACAGTTGAAGCTTTAGCATGATCCTTTATCCTAACAGGGAAAGGTGGTTTCTCAACATAAGAAGTAGGAACAATAGGATCATTATAAGTGACAGTCTTTTCTTCAACTTTAATAGGTGCAGCTACTTTTACTTCTATGGGAGGATGATATTTAAACCACTTCTCCTTAGGGAGATCAACATAAGTAGCAAAAGATTCACAGAAAGAAGCTACTATCTCAGAATCAAGTCCATATTTAGTGCTAAACTTACGGAAAATATCGGTATCCATAAAAGATTTAACACAATCAAACTTAGGTGTCATACCTGACTCCTTACCATTGTCGAGGTCCCAATCTTCAGAGTTGCGTTTAATTCTATCCAATAAATCCCATCTAAATCCAATAGTCTTCATCATAAAAGAGCCAGCACAAGAAGTATCGAGCATGGTGCGATTATTTTCAGAAAGCCGAGCATAAATTTTTTGAAGAATTGTTTCTCTTGGGAGCTCATAATTGGGGCATGAATATAACATTTATTTAAGCCTCCCCCAATCTTGAGCAATGCTTTCTCCTTCGCGAGGCCAAAAATTATATATATAATTGCGGTCACGATGAACAAGATGCATAGGGTAATACTTTTGATGAAATTCCAATTTCAATCTTCTATAGTTCCATGATCTCGCATCATCACATAGCCTATACCATGTCAATGCGTCTCCCTTCAAAGATAAAGGGAAGACCTTCTTCTTAGAAACATCATCGGGTATACCTGCAAACTTAAATAATCCGCAAACTTCATCCATATATATTAGGTGTTCATCAGGATGCTTTGTTCCATCTCCTGTAAAAGGATTAGCTAGCAGTTTTTCTATCATACCCGAAGGATAATCGTAAGGAATTTCATTTTCAATAGGTTCAGTTGGTTTAGGACCAACTCTTTGCTCTACTGGTCGGGGTGAAGATACCCCGAACAAGCCCCTCAGAGGATTACTTTCCATAGTAACAAGTGACAGTAAATTTCAGCACACTATATAAAATTTTCCTTACCAAATTCCACCTACCAAAGGCGCTTCACTCCCTGGCAACGGCGCCAGAAAAGAGTCTTGATGACCCACAAGTATAGGGGATCTATCGTAGTCCTTTCGATAAGTAAGAGTGTCGAACCCAACGAGGAGCAGAAGGAAATGATAAGCGGTTTTCAGCAAGGTATTCTCTACAAGTACTGAAATAAGTGGTAACAGATAGTTTTGTGATAAGATAATTTGTAACGAGCAACAAGTAACAAAAGTAAATAAAGTGCAGCAAGGTGGCCCAATCCTTTTTGTAGCAAAGGACAAGCCTGGACAAACTCTTATATAAGGAAAAGCGCTCCCGAGGACACATGGGAATATCGTCAAGCTAGTTTTCATCACGTTCATATGATTCGCGTTCGATACTTTGATAATTTGACTGTGGGTGGACCGGTGCTTGGGTGCTGTTCTTACTTGAACAAGCATCCCACTTATGATTAACCTCTATTGCAAGCATCCGCAACTACAACAAAAGTATTAAGGTAAACCTAACCATAGCATGAAACATATGGATCCAAATCAGCCCCTTACGAAGCAACGCATAAACTAGGGTTTAAGCTTCTGTCACTCTAGCAACCCATCATCTACTTATTACTTCCCAATGCCTTCCTCTAGGCCCAAATAATGGTGAAGTGTTATGTAGTCGACGTTCACATAACACCACTAGAGGCTAGACAACATACATCTCATCAAAATATCGAACGAATACCAAATTCACATGACTACTAATAGCAAGACTTCTCCCTTGTCCTCAGGAACAAACGTAACTACTCACAAAGCATATTCATGTTCATAATCAGAGGGGTAATAATATGCATAAAGGATCTGAACATATGATCTTCCACCAATTAAACCAACTAGCATCAACTACAAGGAGTAATTAACACTACTAGCAACCTACTAGCACCAATCCCGGACTTGGAGACAAGAATTGGATACAAGAGATGAACTAGGGTTTTGAGATGAGATGGTGCTGGAAGATGTTGATGGAGATTGCCCTCTCCCGATGAGAGGAGCGTTGGTGATGACGATGGCGATGATTTCCCCCTCCGGGAGGGAAGTTTCCCCGGCAGAACAGCTCTGCCGGAGCTCTAGATTGGATCCGCCAAGGTTCCGCCTCGTGGCGGCGGAGTTTCGTCCCGAAAGGTTGCTTCTTATTTTTTCTCGACGAAAGACTTCATATAGGAGAAGATGGTCATCGGAGAGCCACCAGGGGGCCCACGAGGTAGGGGGCGCCCTAGGGGGGGCCCCCACCCTCGTGAGCAGGGTGTGGGCCCCCTGGTCTTCATCTTTGGCGAGGATTTTTCATTATTTATTATAAGGTGTTCCGTGGAGTTTCAGGACTTTTGGAGTTGTGCAGAATAGGTCTCTAATATTTGCTCCTTTTCCAGCCCAGAATTCCAGCTGCCGGCATTCTCCCTCCTTATGTAAACCTTGTAAAATAAGAGAGAATAGCCATAAGTATTGTGACATAATGTGAAATAACAGCCCATAATGCAATAAATATCGATATAAAAGCATGATGCAAAATGACGGATCACCCCCAAGTGATCGTATGAAGTGACAATAAATACTCATATTCTCAGAAATGAAACAACAAAGGCCCTGAATTATCAGGGGTGGCGGATTTATTATATTCATCATAATATATACATTGACAAAATATGTACATCACAAGAGTTGGTGGCTCAGGTGTAATAAGGCCGAAGATGAGCATTATTCCACGGCCGGCGGGTCTCCTCCTTCGACGTGCATGAGTCCTTGTGGTCTTGAACATCGATAAGGTAGTATGACCCGTTGTTCAGATTTTTGCTGACCGCAAAGGGCCCTTCCCAAGGTAGGGATAGCTTGTGCATGTCAGTTTGATCCTGGATGAGCCGGAGCACCAAATCTCCTTCTTGAAAGGTCCTGGTTTTAACCCGACGATTTGATAACAACGCAGATCTTGCTTGGTAAATCGCCGAACGAGCCACCGCATGGTCACGCTCCTCATCCAACAGGTCAAGAGCATCCTGACGTGCTTTTTCATTATCAGCTTCAACATAAGCTGGCACACGGGGCAAGTCACGACAGATGTCACTAGGGAGAACCTCCTCTGCTCCGTAAACCATGAAAGAAAGGCGTGTAACCCGTAGATCTGTTGGGGGTAGTATTGATACTCCATAACACTGAGGGTAATTCCTCCACCCAACAACCCGGCGTCCTTTGCAAAGGGACCATAAGCCAGGGCATTGATGCCTCTCCAAATTTCTTGATTGGCTCTTTCAGCTTGGCCATTAGACTGGGGTGAGCCACTGATGATACATCAAGATGAATATGCTCTCGTTGACAAAATTCTTTCATAGCACCCTTGGATAGATTAGTGCCATTATCAGTTATAATGCTATGAGGAAAGCCAAACCGGAAAATCACCTTTTTGATGAACTGAACTGCTGTTGCCACGTCACACATACCGACCGGCTCTGCCTCAACCCACTTTGTGAATTTGTCAACCGCCACCAAATGGTGAGTCTTTTTGTCTTTGGACCTTCTGAAAGGTCCAACCATATCTAGCCCCCAGACTGCAAACGGCCAAGCAATTGGAATCATCCTCCATTCTTGAGCCAGCACATGAGCTCGTTGTGAAAATTTCTGACAACCATCACATTTACTGACCAAATCCTCTGCATCATTATGAGCCATCAACCAATAAAACCCATGACAAAAAGCCTTGGATATGAGGGACTTAGAGCCAGCATGATGTCCACAATCTCCTTCATAAATCTCTCGTAGAATCTCACGACCTTCCTCAGGAGAAACACAATGTTGAAACACCCCTGTGACACTGCAGCGATGCAGCTCTCCATTGACAATAGTCATTGACTTAGACCACCGGGTTATTTGCCTGGCCAAAGTTTCATCTTCAGGTAACTTGCCCCGGGTCATATAAGCCAAATACGGAATTGTCCAATCAGGAATAACATGAAGAGCCGCCACCAATTGTGCCTTCGGGTCAGGAATAGCAAGATCTTCCTCCGTTGGCAATTTGACTGAAGGGTTATGCAGAATATTGATACATGTTTTTTGATTGTTCCATATTTTATGTTGTCAAATAATAAATTGCTTGGAAAGTGTTGGTATGGAGGGCTGTTGGGGAACGTAGCAGAAATTCAAAATTTTCCTACGTGTCACCAAGATCTATCTATGAGAAACCAGCAACGAGGGGAAGGAGAGTGCATCTACATACCCTTGTAGATCGCTATGCGGAAGCGTTCAAGAGAACGGGGTTGAAGGAGTCGTACTCGTCGTGATCCAAATCACCGGAGATCCTAGTGCCGAACGGACGGCACCTCCGCGTTCAACACACGTACAGCCCGGTGACGTCTCCCATGCCTTGATCCAGCAAGGAGAGAGGGAGAGGTTGAGGAAGACTCCATCCAGCAGCAGCACAACGGCGTGGTGGTGGTGGAGGAGCGTGGTACTCCAGCAGGGCTTCGCCAAGCACCGCAAGAGACGAGGAGGAGAGAGGTAGGGCTGCGCCAGGGAGAGATCAAATCGTTGTGTTGGGCAGCCCCAAACCTCAACTATTTATAGGAGGAGGGGAGGAGGGTGCGCCCCCTCTAGGGTTCCCACCCCTAGGGGGGGCAGCCCTAGATGGGAAGGGGGGCGGCCAAGAGGGGGAGAGGGGGGCGCCCCTAGGGTGGGCCTTAGGCCCATCTGTGCCTAGGGTTTCCCCTTTCCTCCTAGCTGCGCCTTGGGCCTTGTGGGAGGCGCACCAGCCCACTCAGGGGCTGGTCCCTTCCCACTCTTGGCCCATGCAAGCCTCCGGGGCTGGTGGCCCCACTTGGTGGACCCCCGGGACCCTCCCGGTGGTCCCGGTACGTTACCGATAAAACCCGAAACTTTTCCGGTGACCAAAACAGGACTTCCCATATATAAATCTTTACCTCCGGACCATTCCGGAACTCCTCGTGACGTCCGGGATCTCATCCGGGACTCCGAACAACATTCGGTAACCACATACAAACTTCCTTATAACCCTAGCGTCATCGAACCTTAAGTGTGTAGACCCTACGGGTTCGGGAACCATGCAGACATGACCGAGACGTTCTCCGGTCAATAACCAACAGCGGGATCTGGATACCCATGTTGGTTCCCACATGTTCCACGATGATCTCATCGGATGAACCACGATGTCGAGGATTCGATCAATCCCGTATACAATTCCCTTTGTCTAGCGGTACGATACTTGCCCGAGATTCGATCGTCGGTATCCCGATACCTTGTTCAATCTCGTTACCGGCAAGTCTCTTTACTCGTTCCGTAACACATCATCCCGTGATCAACTCCTTGATCACATTGTGCACATTATGATGATGTCCTACCGAGTGGGCCCAGAGATACCTCTCCGTCACACGGAGTGACAAATCCCAGTCTCGATTCGTGCCAACCCAACAGACACTTTCGGAGATACCTGTAGTGTGCCTTTATAGCCACCCAGTTACGTTGTGACGTTTGGCACACCCAAAGTATTCCTACGGTATCCGGGAGTTGCACAATCTCATGGTCTAAGGAAATGATACTTGACATTAGAAAAGCTTTAGCAAACGAACTACACGATCTTGTGCTAGGCTTAGGATTGGGTCTTGTCCATCACATCATTCTCCTAATGATGTGATCCCGTTATCAACGACATCCAATGTCCATGGTCAGGAAACCATAACCATCTATTGATCAACGAGCTAGTCAACTAGAGGCTTACTAGGGACATGGTGTTGTCTATGTATCCACACATGTATCTGAGTTTCCTATCAATACAATTCTAGCATGGATAATAAACGATTATCATGAACAAAATATAATAATAATCAATTTATTATTGCCTCTAGGGCATATTTCCAACAGGGCACCCGTGGATACGATTAGCCATGGAAAGTAAAGTATGGTGGAAAAAGGAATAAACTTTATTTTCTGTTTGGGAACCGCCTATGATATATCTAAGCATGGAAAGTATTGGGAACTCTAAGTCGTTTTCGTTGGTGGGATGGATACACCTCCCAAAATGTTTTTATCTCTAAGTTTTTCGCTTTGAGCTCTGGCACCTCTACAAATCCCTACTTCCCTCTGTGAAGGGCCTATCTTTTACTTTATGCAATTTTTATTTTGAATTTGAGTCTCCATCTTCTCTTATAAAAGCACCAACTAGGAGGCAATATGATCGTACTTGAGTATTGGACATAGCTAATATGCGAGTGTGTTTCATGAATGGATCAATGGTTGAGCATGATGGGCTAGGGATAGCTTATTTTAGCGTTGATATTTTGAAAGACATGGTTGCTTGTTGATATGCTTGAGTATTTAAATTATCATGTCAAAACTAGACTATTGCTTTGAACAATATAAAAGTCCAAATGTCCATGCTATAAAGAAAGAAATATGATATGACATGTTAGGCAACATTCCACATCAAAAATTCTGTTTTTATCACTTCCCTACTCGAGGACGAGTAGGAGTTAAGCTTGGGGATGCTGATACGTCTCCAACGTATCTATAATTTTTGATTGTTCCATGCTGTTATATTATCAATCTTGGATGTTTTATAATCATTTTATATCATTTTTTGGTACTAACCTATTGACATAGTGCCAAGTGCCAGTTGCTGTTTTTTCCATGTTTTTTTACATCACAGAAAATCAATATCAAACGGAGTCCAAATGCCACAAAACTTTACGGAGAATTTTTATGGGCCAGAAGGAACACAACGGGCCCTGGCTGGCCTGGGGGTGCCCCGAGGGAGGCACAACCCACCAGGGCACGCGCCAGGAGGCCCAGCGCGCCCTGGTGGGTTGTGCCCACCTCGGGTGCCCCGACCGCCTCTTTGCTCTATAAATACCCCAATATTCCCAAAACCCTAGGGGAGTCGACGAAATATTCATCCAGCTGCCGCAGAGTCCAGAACCACCAGATCCAATCTAGACACCATCTCGGATGGGGTTCACCACCTCCATTGGTGCCTCTCCGATGATGCGTGAGTAGTTCTTTGTAGACCTTCGGGTCTGTAGTTAGTAGCTAGATGGCTTCATCTCTCTCTCTCTTTGATTCTCAATACAATGGTCTCTTGGAGATCCATATGATGTAACTCTTTTGCGGTGTGTTTGTTGGGATGATGAACTTTGAGTTTATGATCAGATCTATCTTTTTATATCCATGAAAGTATTTGAGTTTCTTTGATCTCTTTTATGCATGATTGCTTATAGCCTCGTATTTCTTCTCCGATATTTGGGTTTTGTTTGGCCAACTTGATCTATTTATCTTGCAATGGGAAGAGGTGCTTTGTAGTGGGTTCGGATCTTACAGGTGCTTAATCCCAGTGACAGAAAGGGAACGACACATATGTATCATTGCTACTAAGCATAAAACGATGGGGTCTATCTCTACATAGATAGATCTTGTCTACATCATGTCATCGTTCTTATTGCATTCCTCCATTTCTCCATGAGCTTAATACACTAGATGCATGCTGGATAGCGGTCGATGGTGTGGAATAATAGTAGTAGATGCAAGCAGGAGTCGGTCTACTAATATTGGACGTGATGCCTATATAATGAAGAGGATTTGTTCAACCACCGCTTTGCTATTTTTGTCGAGAGAAGCCACCAGTGAAATATACACCCCGGGTCTCTTTCTCATATTATTTGCCTTTGCAATCTACTTTTATTTGCTTTTATTATCAGATATATTAATCCAAAAACCCACAAATACTTTGCTGCACTTTATTTTATTTACGATCTATTTTATTCAATCTATTACAACTTTTTCCCATCACACACCAATTTCTGGCACCGTTACCTGAAAGGGATTGACACCCCTTTAACACGTCAGGTTGCAAGGATTTGTTATCTATGTGTAGTGGCTATTTACGTTGTGTTGCTTGGTTCTCCTAATGGTTTGATAACCTTGGTTTCATATCTAAGGGAAATACCTACCGCCACTGTGCTGCATCATCCCTTCCTCTTTGGGGAAATACCGACATAGCTTCAAGCGACATCAAATATCAAGGAAAACATTAGGTGGCACTGGCTTACGCTGGGCCCTAGCCGGCTCAAAGCATCAGCCACCTCATTTTTCCTGTGATCAACATGTTTCACATGATAGCCTTTGAAATGACCAGCAATAGGATCAACCTCTCGGCGGTAAGCCGCCATGAGTGGGTCTTTAGAATCATAAGTGCCTGAAACTTGCTGAGCCACCAAATATGAGTCGCCAAAGCACCTCACCCGGCTTAGATTCATCTCCTTAGCCATACAAAGACCATGGAGCAAGGCTCATGGGGAAGTCAAAACAACGCCAGCCCCCGAGCCTTCCAACTGCCTAGATCCATCAAAGTGAATAGTCCAATATGTGCTATCCGGCTTCTCCTCAGGCATCTGCAGCTCTGTCCAATCATTGATGAAATCCACAAGTGCTTGAGATTTGATAGTCATGCGAGGCGTATAATTCAAACCATGGGGTCCAAGCTCAATGGCCCACTTGTCTACTCGACCTGTGGCCTCTCTATTTTTTGAATAATATCCCCTAAAGGAGCAGAACTAACCATAGTGATGGGATGACCAAGGAAATATTGCTTGAGCTTTCGACTAGCCATGAACATCCCATATACCAGCTTCTACCAATGCAGATACCTCTACGTGGATTCAATGAGCACCTCACTGATATAATAAACTGGCTGCTGAAACGGATGTTCCTTGCCTGCTTCCTTCCATTCCACCGCAATTGCCACACTTATGGCTCGGCTATTGGCAGCCAGATATAACAGAAAGGGCTCCTTATCAATAGGAGTGGCAAGGATCGGCGACTCAGCTAACTGTTTCTTCACGGCTTCAAATGCCTGATCAGTAGCATCACTCTAGACAAAGTGATTCATTTTATTCATCATCTGGTACAGAGGGATAGCTTTTTCTCCCAACCGGATTATGAACCGGCTTAAGGCCGCAATACGACCCGCCAAAAGCTAAACATCATTAATGCACGCCGTTTTAGACAAAGAAGTAATAGCCTTGATTTTCTCCGGGTTAGCTTCAATGCCTTGTTCAGAAACCAAAAAACCCAAGGGCTTACCTGCTAGCACACCAAAAAATCACTTGGCCTGGTTAAGCATCATCTTGTAAACCCATATATTGTCAAAGGTATCTTTCAAATCATCTATCAAGGTTTCCTTCTTCCTAGATTTTACAACAATATCATCCACATAAGCATGAACATTGCGTCCAATCTGACCGTGAAGGAAATTTTGAACACACCGCTGGTAAATCACCTGGGCACTCTTGAGCCCAAAGGGCACATACACATAGCAGAAGGCTCCAAAAGGAGTGATGAAGATTGTCTTCTCATGGTCCTTAACTGCCATCTTGATCTGATGATACCCTGAATAAGCATCCAAAAAACTCAAATGCTCACAAGTCGCCGTAGCATTAATAATCTGATCAATATGAGGTAGAGCGAAAGGATCAGCCGGACATGTCTTATTAAGGTCTGTGTAATCCACACACATGCGCCAAGTACCATTTTTCTTAAGTACCAGCACCGGGTTAACCAACCATTCAGGATGAAAAACTTCAACAATGAACCCGGCTGCCAAGAGCCAGGCCACTTCTTCACCAATGGCCTTCCGTCTCTCCACATTAAAGCAACGAAGGAATTGCTTAACCAGTTTAAATTTTGGATCAATATTGAGAGTGTTCTCAGCGAGTTCCCTCGCTACACCTGGCATATCTAAAGGCTTTCATGCAAAGATGTCCCGGTTCTCACGAATGAACTCGATGAGCGCGCTTTCCTATTTTGGATCCAGATTAGCAATAATACTAAACTGTTTAGATGAATCGCCAGGAACAAAATCAACCAACTTAGTGTCATCTGCCGACTTAAACTTCAACAAAGGGTCATGCTCTATGGTTGGTTTCTTCAAAAGCGTCATATCCGTCGGGTTAACATTATCTTTGTAAAACTTCAGCTCCTCTGTTGCACAAACAGACTCAGCATAGGCAACAACGCTCTCTTCACATTCCAAAGCTATCTTCCGGTTCCCATGTACTATGATGATACCCATATAACCTGGCATCTTGAGCTGCACATAAATATAACAAGGCCTCGCCATGAACTTTGCATAAGCCGGCCGCCCAAACAAAGCGTGAGAAGGGCTCTTGATCTTAACCACCTCAAAGGTCAATGTCTCAACTCTCTCTTGATGAAGCAATCCTTCCATAGATGATTGGCCGGCTTCTCATGCATACAATGCTTTGGGCAAGGCTGATTCATCATCGCCTCAATGTTAAATTTTGGCCCTCCAAGCCGGGGCGGCTTTCCCTTGTGATGCTGATTATTATTCTGTGTATTGCTATTAGCCACAAAATCTAAGTTGCCATCAGCTTTGCGCTTACCATTACCAATTTGACCCACCGTATTATGCTACCACCCCTTTGCATTTCCACTCTTCTTCCCCTTACCAGCCTTCTCCTCATCAGACTCAGGGTCTTCAGTACTATCAGAATTGGCCGAGAGCCGCCATGAGCTCTCACATATCATTGAAGTGACGTTTAAGCCGCCCCAATTTCTGTTTAAGGGGAAGGAAACGACAATTCTTCTCCAACATCATGACTGCTGAGCCGGCATTGATACTGTCCGATGAGTGTATAATAGTTGAGATCCGGCGCACCCAATTGGTTGTTGACTCGCCCTCACCTTGGACACAAGAATACAAATCCAGGATCGACAAAGGCTGCTTGCATGTGTCTTTAAAATTTTGGATGAAACGGGCTTTCAACTCCGCCCATGATCTAATGGAGTTAGCGGGTAGCCCTTTCAACTAAGTACGAGCCGGCCCATCCAACATCATGGTGAAAAAATTAGCACATGCAGCATCACTAACAACCAGCATCTCCATGGCCATCTCATAGCTCTCAATCCACGCCTCTGCAGGTTGATCCGCCGTATAATTAGGCACCTTATGAGGGCCCTTGAAATACTTAGGCAAACACTCATTGCGCAGAGTCGGCACTAAACATGGCACACCCAATGTTCTAGATGTCATTCCTACCTCCATAGATGTTGACGGATAAACCAGAGATTGTTGTTGAGCCGCTAGCTGAGCCACCAGCTCCGCCTCCCGACGTGCCCTGCCCTGATCCACTAAAGTCCGAGCATCAATACCACCGCGTGCCGGGTCATACCTACAAGGTTGGTTATGGTGCTATTCAGTGCTTGAAACTGCCGGTGAGTCAATGTGCCTGCTATAACTCTGGCTTGGCCGAGGGGTTGAGTGAATCCATTCACGGCTATACGAATAAGCCGCCTGTTGAGCCACAACCGTTTGAAGAAGTTCTCTGGCCTTCCGCGTCTCTATCGCAGCTGGAGACTCGCCTTCGACTGGAAGAGCCGCCAATTGTGACACCGTAGCAATCCTGTTATCCAAAGCTTTAGAATAATGACCCGACAGTGTCGGAACATGCTGAGGCGGAGCCACATCCAAACGAGGCAGATCCACAGTATGCGGCTGAACTGGTGCTCTTGTCACGGGAGCCTCAGCCGCCCGGTTCACCATGGTTGGGTCACTGGTCCTTGCCCCCGGTGTGTTAAAAAAGGTTTCTCACATCGTACTCCAGAGGTAAGCGACTCTGGTATCTCCTTGTCATGATGGCATTTGACACGTTTTGATCCAAGGTAAGCCGGAACGACTCCGCCTGAATCCGTTGTGCCTGAGCATCCAAAGCAGCTCGCTCCATGGCCATCCTAGCATTCTCAGCCGCCAGCTCTTCCTTGGGTTGAGCTATCTTATCTCGTAACTTCACAACATCCACCTTATGTTGTTCTTGAGTGTTTGGGGTCACCTCCACCCCTATCAAAGTCACCAAAGCCTCCAACAACTCTGTCAGAACCTGAGCCAACGGACGCGCAGAGCCACTAGCACTAGCCGTCGTCGCGTCCGTTGAGCTGGAGGTCATGGCCGCGGTGGTCGTTGAGCCAAGTGGCGGCTGCATTGGCCATGAAGATCGCAACCCAGTTCGGTGGCTCATAGGGGTCCAGAATACTGTCACCATCGGAACAGCCGCCAAGCCGGCCGTCCTGAAGTTGATACATTCAATTGGTTTCACCGGTTGATGATTCAACATACGAGTAGATGGTCGGTTCACCATCAGACACAGATTCTTCCTCAATGTCCACCCCATGGATGAAACCAACAAAGGCACGCTTTATAGCGGCTTGAACCTTGGCGGGTCGTGCACGCTGAGCCGTCTCGATGATGTCGGTGCAGATGTCCGGCTCAGGGCCCGATTCGCTGTTCTTGCCGATGAAAACATGGATTCCGCCGAAGGGGACCCGGTACCCATAGTCAATTGAGCCGTCCTCGGGGCCCCAGCCAATGTCGTCGATGTAGAGCTTGTCGCGACGACTCTTGGTCATCCGGCCCACAATGCATCACTTTATCCCTGTGAAGTTGCCCTCCAAGAACTCGAAACCACCATGCACTGGCCCCACGGTGGGTGCCAACTATCGTGGACTTGACATGGCAGATGTCCTAGCGCAGGGACTTAGTCGTGGATCCATCACAACTAGGTTAGCTTGAAGGGGTTAAACGGGACAAAGGACACAGAGAGTTTACCCAGGTTCGGCCCCTCTCAACGAGGTAAAAAGCCTACTCCTGCTTTGTGTTGTATTGCTAGGGTTTTGATTACCAGGGAGCGAATACGCTTGACCTAGATCTTGATTGTTTGTTACTTGAGTTAACCCTCTGCTGGGTCACCCCTTTATATACACAGGTTGATGCCCGACGGCTTCAAGAGTCCCGACCGGCTCATACACAATGTGTCCGGCTCAATGACTAACTAAGCTTGCCTTACAATACAAGTAATACATATGGTGGTTCATCCTCTTGGGACTCAAGTCGCCTCAGGGTCTTGGGCCGTCAATGGGCTTGCTATGACCCGCCATCTTCATTGATAAGTCGCTAGTGGTATGACCCGGCCACTCCTGGGCAGTTCATACCCAGTAGTTATATCCCCAACACTTCTTGTCACAGACGACAGTGATCATGCCGTTGCACCCTGGCATCTTCAGAACATTGTAGCCATGATGAGTGGTCGCCATGAACTTGGCGAGGGTCGGGTACCCGAGGATGGCGTTGTACAGGAGGCCAATGTGGGCCACCTCAAAGTCAATCAACTCGGTGTGGTGGTTGTCGAGCTTGCTGAAGGTGACAGGGAGGCGCACCTACCACATGGGAGTGGTGGATCCATTGGTCACCCCAGAGAATGGCCTGGTGGGCATGAACTAGTCATAGGGCACTTGCAGCGTTTCGAAGGTCTCGACTGAGAGCATGCTGAGGCCGGCGCCACCGTCGATGAGGGTCTTGGTGATAGACACGTTGCTGATGGTGGGTGTGGACAGCATGGGAAACGCGCCGGCAGTTGATGAGCACCTGAGGTGGTCCTTGGAATCAAAAGTTATGGCATACTGCGACCACTTGAGGGGACACTGAAAGTCCATCTATCCCAGGTGGTTTTGGTAATTCCTAACAACATATAGCTCATTGAGCTAATGCTATTCCAAGATTAATATTTCAGGAAAAGCTCAATGAATGGCATGGCATGGATGAGGAAAGTGGACCCCTCAAAATACTAAGGACAAAAAGATTGGCTCAAGCTCAAAGCTCAAGACTCTACATTTTATATTTTAGTGATCCAAGATCACATTGAGTCTATAGGAAAAGCCAATACTATCAAGGAGGGATGAGGTGTTGCTTGATGAGGTTCTTGCTTCATAGTGCTTAGTGATATGCTCCAAAACCCTCAACTACCTTCCCACATCCACATATGACCTAAACCAAAAGTCAAACTCGGCCCCACCGATTCTTTCTATCCGGCGCCACCGAGTTCAGATGTCATAGCCACTGCCACAAACCCTAGGCAAATCGGTCTCACCGATAGGGATCTCGGTCACACCGAGATGGGGTTGTAATCTCTCTGTTTCCCTTCGTAACGTTTCGGTCCTACCGAGATGAGCGATTGGTCCCACGAGATTGCAATGTAAACTCTCTGTTTCCCTTTTAACATTTCGGTCCCACCGAAATGAGCGATCGGTCCCACCGAGTTTACCTGACCAACTCTCTGGTTAGCTTATTACCAAAATCGGTCCCACCGAGTTTGTGTAATCGGTCACACCGAGATTATGTTATGCCCTAACCCTAACCATATCGGTCCTACCGAGTTGCATCTCAGTCCCACCGAAAATCCTAACGGTCACTAGGTTTGCTAAATCGGTCCGACCGAGTTTCTCAATTCGGTCTCACCGAGATTGGTAAATTGTGTGTAACGGTTAGTTTTTGTGTGGAGGCTATATATACCCCTCCACCCACTCTTCATTCGTGGAGAGAGCCATCAGAACATACCTACACTTCCAATACACATTTTCTGAGAGAGAACCACCTACTCATGTGTTGAGGCCAAGATATTCCATTCCCACATGAATCTTGATCTCTAGCCTTCCCAAGTTGCTTTCCACTATCTTCTACGTTT
>NC_053024.1:246514287-246535943 GCF_003073215.2 Triticum urartu | reverse complement strand
GCAACAATGACCAAAGCTATGTCTGCCAACTCCCAACAACTTTTAATCATCATACTCTTTCTATGTGAAGTCATTACTCTCAATAAGATCAATATGAACTTTTTGTTTCTTTTTATTCTTTTCTTCTTTCTTTATTCACCCAAGATCATGGCAAAATAATCAAGCCCTTGACTCAACACTAATCTTTATTATATATAGCTCACGGACTCGATTACAAAGAGAGATCATAAAGCAAAACTCAAAACTAGATCATGCCATAAACTTTATTCTACTAGATCAAGATACTACTAATAGGATCGAACTAAGAAAAACGATAAAGATAGGAGTTGTGATTGTGATACGATACCGGGGCACCTCCCCCAAGCTTGGCAGTTGCCAAGGGGAGTGCCCATACCCATGTGATTATGTCTCCTTCTTTGTTCGGTGAAGAAGGTGGTGGTGATGTTGGCTTAGTTGATGGCTTAGGCTTCTCCCTTAATTTGCGCTTGAGGACGGCATTTTGATCCCTCAGATCATCAATCTCCCACTCCAGGGTTAATATCTTTTTGCATAGGTCCTGCTTATTTTCCTGCAAGAGACGAAAAGGGATAAACTCAAACTTGGGTTTCTTTACCCTATCAAGGAGACTTGACTTTTTGAACTCCACGTGCATGTCCTAGGTTGAGGTAATGGTGCTTCATCTTCATCTGAGCTCGTCTCCTCCTTCCCTTTGGGTTCATAGTCCTCTTCTTCCTCCGTGGTCCATCCATCGTGTTCCACATCTCCATAGACCTTGGGATTTGCTAATTAATCATCCACATAGCTTTCTCCTTCTGAACCCTGGGAAGACATGTTGATTTAATCTGCAACGGGACAGCTCGAAACGAAAACAGAGGATATTTGTGTGATACGGGAGTCAAAACCTCCGGGAGATTATATAATGAATTTTTACCGACCAAAATACGTATCGTGCAAGAAAACGGAGTCCGGAAGGCACACGAGGTGCTCACGAGGTAGGGGGGCGCAGAGGGGTAGGGCACGCCCACCACCCTCGTGGGGCCCTCGTGTCCTTCCCGGACTGCTACTTATTTTTCTATTTTTCTAAATATTCCAAAACGAGAAATATTGCCTTAAAAATTGTTTTGGAGTCGGTTTACTTACCGTACCACATACCTATTCCTTTTCGGAGTCTGAAACATTCCGGAAAGTGTCCCTTATGTATTCCTCCGGGGTTACGGTTTCAATAATATTGGTTTCAACATTTATGGGATTACCTGAGATATAATGTTTAATTCTTTGACCGTTTACCACCTTCGGATTTGTGCCCTCGAAGTTGTTGATTTTTATGGCACCGGAATGATAGACCTCTCGATAACATAGGGGCCTTCCCATTTAGAGAGAAGTTTTCCTGCAAAAAATCTTAAACGAGAGTTGTATAGCAATACATAATCACCTACATTAAACTCACGCTTTTGTATCCTTTTGTCATGCCATCTTTTAACTTTTTCTTTAAACAACTTGGCATTTTCATAAGCTTGGGTTCTCCATTCATCAAGTGAGCTAATATCAAATAACCTCTTCTCACCGGCAAGTTTGAAATCATAGTTAAGCTCTTTAATAGCCCAATATGCCTTATGTTCTAGTTCGAGAGGTAAGTGACATGCTTTTCCATAAACCATTTTATATGGAGACATACCCATAGGATTTTTATATGCAGTTCTATATGCCCATAATGCATCATCAAGTTTCTTAGACCAATTCTTTCTAGACCTATAACAGTCTTTTGCAAAATTAATTTGAGCTCTCTATTGCTCAACTCTACTTGACCACTAGACTGTGGGTGATAAGGAGATGCAATTCTATGATTAACATCATATTTAGCAAGCATTTTACGGAAAGCACCATGAATAAAGTGTGAACCACCATCAGTCATTAAATATCTAGGGACTCCAAACCTCGGAAAAATAACTTCTTTAAGCATTTTAATAGAAGTGTTATGATCAGCACTACTAGTTGGAATAGCTTCTACCCACTTAGTAATGTAATCAACAACAACTAAAATATGTGTGTATCCATTAGAGGCAGGAAAAGGTCCCATATAATCAAAGCCCCAAACATCAAACGGTTCAATAACAAGAGAATAATTCATAGGCAATTTCTTGACGTCTACTAATATTACCAATTCTTTGACATTCATCACAAGACAAGACAAACTTACGGGCATCCTTGAAGAGAGTAGGCCAATAAAAACCAGATTGCAATACCTTATGTGCAGTTCTATCTCCAGCGTGGTGTCCTCCATAATCTCGGAATGACACTTGCGTAGGATCTGTTCCTGTTCATGCTCAGGTACACAACGTCTAATAACACCATCTACTCCTTCTTTATAAAGATGTGGGTCATCCCAAAAGTAATGTCTCAAGTCATAGAAAACTTTTTCTTTTGCTGGTATGTGAAGCTAGGTGGTATAAATTTAGCAACAATATAATTAGCATAATCAGCATACCATGGAGTACTACGAGAAGTACTTATAACATTTAATTGTTCATCAGGAAAGCTATCATCAATAGGTAGTGGGTCATCAAGAACATTTTCTAACCTAGACAAGTTGTCTGCAACGGGGTTCTCAGCTTGTAACACCCTCGATGCGACTATATCCCACGTGTCGAGGCACGACTTAGAGGCATAATCGCATTGAAGGCATATGTCGCAAGTTAGGCAATCTTCACAACATCCCATGTAATATAGATAATAAAAGGGGAGATAACATAGTTGGCTTACACTCGCCACGTCAATCAAGTACATAAATAACATTACATCAACCAAACACTCATGGCCCGACTACGGCGCCAAAATAAAAGATAACCCAACATGCGACACGGTCCCGATCACCCCCAACTGGGCACCACTACTGATCATCAGGAAAGGAAACATAGTATCGTTGAGAGTCCTCGTCGAACTCCCACTTGAGCTCAAGCGCGTCACCTGGAGCGGAATCATCAGGCCCTGCATCTGGTGTAATAGTAATCTGTGAGCCACAGGGACTCAGCAATCTCGCACCCTCGCGATCAAGACTATTTAAGCTTATAGGTAAGGCAAGGTAAATATGTGGAGCTGCAGCAAGCGACTAGCAAATATGGTGGCTATCCTGTTCGCAAAAGAGAGCGAGAAGAGGAGGCAAAGCGCGAGCGAGAAACTAGAGAGCAACCTGCGCAAACATTACTCCAACACCGTGTCCACTTCCCGGACTCCGCCGAGAAGAGGCCATCACGGTAACACACTCAGTTGATTCATTTTAATTAAGTTAAGGTTCAAGTTATCTACAACCGGACATTAACAAATTCCCATCTGCCCATAACCGCGGGCACGGCTTTCGAAAGTTCAAACCCTGCAGGGGAGTCCCAACTTAGCCCATGACAAGCTCTCACGGTCAACGAAGGAATAGACCTCCTCCCGAGACGTTCCGATCAGACTCGGTATCCCAGTTCTTCAAGACACTTCGATAGGTTAAAACAAAGCCAGCAACACCGCCCGAATGTGCCGACAAATCCCGATAGGAGCTGCACATATCTCGTTCTCAGGGCACACTCAGATGAGACATCCTACGAGTAAAACCAACCTCAAGTTGCCCCGAGGTGGCCCCGCAGTCTACTCGGTCGGACCAACACTCAGAGGAGCACTGGCCCGGGGGGGTGGTTAAAGATGACCCTCGGGCTCCGGAAACCCAAGGGAAAGAGGCTAGGTGGCAAATGGTAAAACCAAGTTGGGCATTGCTGGAAAAGCTTTAATCAAGGCGAACTATCAAGGGGTTCCCATTATAACCCAACCGCGTAAGGAACGCAAAATCCGGGAACATAACACCGATATGACGGAAACTAGGGCGGCAAGAGTGGAACAAAACACTAGGCGAGAGGCCGAGCCTTCCACCCTTTACCAAGTATATAGATGCATTAAGATAACATGGCAATATAATGATATCCCAACAAGTAAATAAATGTTCCAACAAGGAACGGCTCCAATCTTCACCTGCAACTAGCAACGCTATAAGAGGGGCTGAGCAAAGCGGTAACATAGCCAATCAACGGTTTGCTAGGACATGGTGGGTTAGAGGTTTGACATGGCAATTTGGGAGGCTTGAAAGCAAGTGGTAGGCATCGTAGCATTGGCATAGCAAAAGAGCGAGCATCTAGCAAAGCAAAGATAGTAGTGATTTCGAGGTATGATCATCTTGCCTGCAAAGTTGTCAGAGTTGACTGGATCCTCGAAAGCAAACTCAACGGGCTCCTCGTTAGCGAACTCGTCTCCCGGCTCTACCCAACAAGACAAACAAGCAACAAGGACACAATCAACCACGTGCAAAGCTCAAACAATATGATGCAAAGATGTATGCTATGCGGGATGCGATGCGGAATGCATATGCAAGATTTGACAAGGAATGCATGAACCTGGCCTCAACTTGGAAATCCAAGTGTGCCAATGGAAATATGAGATGAAATCTCTTGAAAACGATATAAAGAACGCCGGAATCGGAGTTACGGTTTGGAAATGGCAAGCGATTCAAATATGGCCACGTTCTGCGATTTACAGCAAGTTAGCCATCTAAATGCAATGAGATGAACAAGCTACAACACCAAACATGGCAACAAAATACATGGCAGGGGTGCATTCAAGATGCTTAACAAAAGTCTAGCACTGAGCTACGGCCAATTATCCATTAACAGGTTCAAACAAGCATGGCAAAAATGCATATGGTAAACAGATCTCAGACTTAGGTGAAATTAACACTTGTCTGGAATTTCAGATCAGTAGCACTCTTCGGAGCAACAAAACTACATGCTACAGGACCTGAACATGGCAAAGTAAAGCATGGCATGGAGCTACTCAAAGAGCTTAACAAAAGTCCCTTAGTGACCTTGAGCCAAAAGGGATCAGAAAATACAATTGCAAGCATGTGAACATGGCAAAAACATAATCAGTTCTCAGACTTAGTGAAAACTGGAGCATGCTGAAAACAGATATCAAGTAGGCATGTTTACGAGCTCGATGCACTCACCACGGAGCAAGTCATGATAATCTAAGCATACATCTATCAAGAACACACAAAATGCAAGCTATACATGGCAAGAACAATAACATAGCATGCACGGATCAACTACAACATCATCGGCAAAATCGCTAAACTAGTAGACAATCTGCCCAGATTCACAAAGTAGCAAAAGTAGAGCTCGATTGACTCAAGCTAGGGTGCTCCATAATTGCAAACAAAGACATGGATGGATAGAGCACTACAAGATTAACAAAACATCCTTACTGATCATCCTCAAAAGAGGCACGGATCACTAGGAAACAACATGAACATATGGCCATATGAGATAAACAGCTCAAGGACTTAGTGGAAATGCTAAGTCCCTGAAATCAGCATTACCAAGTGCCTCACTTTGCAAGCTGTGTGCTAGTCACCACACACATCACAAAAATACAAGGGTTGCACCTCTGGAAAGATGGCAAAACCCTTGACAAAACACATGTAGAGCTCATGGGCATATCATGCACACATTAATCATGGCAAAAATGACAAATATCTAAATGGAGCAGCAGATCTGACAAATATCTCAAGTAGCCCTCTTCTAACGGCATTTCGGGCATCAAGATGAACTCAAATGAAAATGATGCAATGGAATGGAATGATGTACTCTCTGAGATGAACATTTTGATATGCTATATGCCCAAAACGGAGCTACGGATGCAAAGTTACGATGCGATGAACATGGCAATTTGAAATGCAGACTTAGGAAAAATCGACGTCAACCCTAGGGTTTCAGATCTGGATCCGGATCGAGCACGTTTAACGAGGAACGCCAGAACAGGAGCTTGAGGTCGCCGGAGTTTGAAGAAGCTCGCCGGCGCGAGGGGCTTGCGGATCTAGCTCGTCGGAGGGCGGCGGTAGCCGGTGGAGGCCGCGGAGCTCTCCGGGCGGTGGCGCTCGGCGACGGGGCCCGTCGGCGGCCGGAGTTGCGAGGGGGCGACGGTTTCGCCGGCGTCGAGGCAGGCGAGGCGGCGCCGACGCGGTTTTCGGCGGAGCAGGGCGGCGCTTGGGCAGTGCGGTGAGCCGGTGGAGGGCGGGTTGGCGGCGTGGGCCTCGGGGGCCCGACCTGGTGCGCCGGGCGGGCCGCCGGCGACGAAGTGGCGTGAGGCGCGGGCGAATGGGCGGCTGCCACGTGTCGGCGGGCGCTAGCCGGACATGTCCGTGGCGCGGAATTTTGTCCGGTGCGGGCGGTGGAAGAGGAGCTAGGGTTTTCGGGAGAAGAGAAGGAGAATTTTCGGGGGGTCTTTAAATAGGCATAGAGGGAGCTAGGAGTGTCCAAATGAGGTGCGGTTTTCGGCCACGCGATCGTGATCGAACGCTCTAGATGATGGAGAGGGTTTTGGTGGGTTTTGGGCCAACTTGGAGGGGTGTTGGGCTGCAACACACATGAGGCCTTTTCGGTCCCTCGGTTAACCGTTGGAGTATCAAACGAAGTCCAAATGGTACGAAACTTGACAGGCGGTCTACCGGTAGTAAACCAAGGCCGCTTGGCAAGTCTCGGTCCAATCCGGAAATGTTTAATCCCCACACACGAAAGAAAGGTAGAAATGACCACCGGAGGAGAACGAAGCGCCGGAATGCAAAACGGACAACGGGGAAAATGCTCGAATGCATGAGATGAACACGTATGCAAATGCAATGCACATGATGACATGATATGAGATGCATGACAACGATAACAACACACGGAGACAAAAACCCGAACCCGAGAAAATAAAATAACTTAACGCCGGAAACGGCAAGAGTTGGAGTACAAATTGGGAAAGTCATATCCGGGGTGTTACACAGCTCCCTTTCTATCAACAATATGCAAATCAAATTCTTGTAGCAAGAGAACCCATCTAATAAGTCTAGGTTTAGCATCTTTCTTTTCCATAAGGTATTTAATAGCAGCATGATCAGTTTGAATAGTTACTTTAGAATCAACAATATAAGATCTGAACTTATCACAAGCAAATACAACTGCTAAGAATCTTTTTCAGTAGTAGCATAATTTCTTTGAGCATTGTCTATAGTTTTACTAGCGTATTGAATAACATTTAATTTCTTATCAACTCTTTGCCCTAGAACAGCACCTACAACATAATCACTAGCATCACACATAATTTCAAAGGTAAATTCCAATCAGGTGGCTGAACAATAGGTGCAGAGATCAATGCTTTCTTAAGTATTTCAAATGCTTCTACGCAATCATCATAAAAACAAATGGTATATCTTTTTTAATAAATTAGTCAGAGGCCGAGAAATTTTTGAGAAGTCCTTAATGAACCTCCTATAAAATCCGCGTGACCAAGGAAACTTCTTATACCTTTGATGTCCTTGGGACATGGCATCTTTTCAATAGCATCAACCTTGGCTTTATCAACTTCAATACCTCTTTCAGAAACTTTATGCCCCAAGACAATACCTTCATTAACCATAAAGTGCACTTTTCCCAATTCAAGACAAGATTAGTTTCTTCACATCTCTGCAAAACTCGATCAAGATTGCTCAAGCAATCATCAAAAGAAGAACCATAGACGGAAAAGTCGTCCATGAAAACCTCACAAATCTTTTCACAAAAGTCAGAGAATATAGCCATCATGCATCTTTGAAAGGTAGCAGGTGCATTACATAAACCAAAAGGCATACGTCTATAAGCAAAAGTACCAAAAGGGCATGTAAAAGTAGTCTTTGATTGATCTCTAGCCGACACAGGTATTTGAGAGAAACCAGAATAACCATCTAGAAAGCAATAGTGTGTATGTTTGCATAATCTTTCTAGCATTTGATCAATAAAAGGTAAGGGGTAATGATCTTTCTTAGTAGCTTTATTTAATTTGCGGAAATCAATTACCATCCTATAACCTGTGATAATTCTTTGTGGAATCAATTCATCTTTATCATTAGGAACAACAGTAATACCTCCCTTCTTAGGGACACAATGGACAGGACTTACCCACTGACTATCAGCAACGGGATAAATTATACCTGCCTCCAGAAGCTTGAGTATTTCTTTTCTTACCACTTCTTTCATTTTAGGATTCAGACGTCGTTGAGGATCACGAACTGGTTTGGCATCTGCTTCCAAATTTATTTTATGTTGACATAGAGTGGGACTAATGCCCTTAAGATCATCAAGAGTATATCCAATAGCAGCACGATGCTTCTTCAGAGTTTTCAATAATCTTTCTTCTTCATGCTCTGAAAGGTTAGCACTAATAATAACAGGATATATCTTCTTTTCATCAAGATAAGCATATTTAAGATTATCAGGCAAAGGTTTAAGCTCAAACACGGGATCACCCTTGGGTGGAGGAGGATCCCCTAATTTCAACAGGCAAGTTGTGTTGCAGAATAGGTTCCTATTTAAAGAATACTTCATCTATTTCCCTTCTTTCATTCATGAACATATCATTTTCATGGTCTAGCAAATAGTGTTCTAAAGGATCACTAGGAGGTACGGCAATAGAAGCAAGACCAATAATTTCATCCTTACTAGGTAATTCTTCCTCACGATGTTGTTTACTAAATTTAGAGAAATTAAACTCATGAACCATATCATCCAAGCCAATAGTAACAACATTCTTTTCGCAATCTATCCTAGCATTAACAGTGTTCAAGAAGGGTCTACCAAATATAATGGGACAAAAGCTATCTTGCGGAGAAGTAAGAACAAGAAAATCAGCAGGATATTTAGTTTTCCCACACAAGACTTCAACATCTCTAACAATTCCAATTGGTGAAATAGTATCTCTATTGGCAAGTTTAATTGTGACATCAATACCTTCTAACTCAGCAGGTGCAATTTCATTCTTAATTTCTTCTATAAAGTATCGGTATAACACTAGCACTGCACCCATATCACATAAGCCATGATAACAATGATCTCCTATTTTAACAGAAATAACAGGCACGCCTACTACAGGTCTATGTTTATCTTTAGCACAAGGTTTAGCAATTCTAGCAGTTTCACCTTCGAACTGAATAACATGCCCATCAATATTATCAGACAAGAGATCTTTAACAATAGCAATATTAGGTTCTACTTTAACTTGCTCAGGAGGTGTATAAGTTCTAATATTGCTTTTACGAACAACAGTTGAAGCTTTAGCATGATCCTTTACTCTAACAGGGAAAGGTGGTTTCTCAACATAAGAAGTAGGAACAATAGGATCATTATAAGTGACAGTCTTTTCTTCAACTTTAATAGGTGCAGCTACTTTTACTTCTATGGGAGGATGATATTTAAACCACTTCTCCTTAGGGAGATCAACATAAGTAGCAAAAGATTCACAGAAAGAAGCTACTATCTCAGAGTCAAGTCCATATTTAGTGCTAAACTTACGGAAAATATCGATGTCCATAAAAGATTTAACACAATCAAACTTAGGTGTCATACCTGACTCCTTACCTTCGTCGAGGTCCCAATCTTCAGAGTACCTTTTAATTCTATCCAATAAATTCCATCTGAATTCAATAGTCTTCATCATAAAAGAGCCAGCACAAGAAGTATCGAGCATGTTGCGATTGTTTTTAGAAAGCCGAGCATAAAAACTTTGCATAATTATTTCTCTCGGGAGCTCATGATTGGGGCATGAATATAACATTGATTTAAGCCTCCCCCAAGCTTGAGCAATGATTTCTCCTTCGCGAGGCCAGAAATTATATATATAATTGTGATCACGATGAACAAGATGCATAGGGTAATACTTTTGATGAAATTCCAACTTCAATCTTTTATAGTCCCATGAATCTCATATCATCACATAGCCTATACCATATCAATGTGCATCTCCCTCAAAGATAAAGGGAAGACCTTCTTCTTAGCAACATCATCGGGTATACCTGGAAGCTTAAATAATCCACAAACTTCATCCACATATATTAAGGTGTTCATCAGGATGCTTTGTTCCATCTCCTGTAAAAGGATTAGCTAGCAGTCTTTCCATCATACCGCAGGATACTCATAAGGAATTTCATTTTCAATAGGTTCAGTAGGTTGAGGAGCAACTCTTTGCTCTACTGGTCGGGGTGAAGATACCCCGAACAAGCCCCTCAGAGGATTACTTTCCATAGTAACAAGTGACAGTAAATTTCAGCACACTATATAAATTTTTCCTTACCAAATTCCACCTACCAAAGGCGCTTCACCCCCACAACGGCGCCAGAAAAGAGTCTTGATGACCCACAAGTATAGGGGATCTATCGTAGTCCTTTCGATAAGTAAGAGTGTCGAACCCAACGAGGAGCGGAAGGAATGATAAGCGGTTTTCAGCAAGGTATTCTCTGCAAGTACTGAAATAAGTGGTAACAGATAGTTTTGTGATAAGATAAATTGTAACGAGCAACAAGTAACAAAAGTAAATAAAGTGCAGCAAGGTGGCCCAATCCTTTTTGTAGCAAAGGACAAGCCTGGACAAACTCTTATATAAGGAAAAGCGCTCCCGAGGACACATGGGAATATCGTCAAGCTAGTTTTCATCACGTTCATATGATTCGCGTTCGGTACTTTGATAATTTGATATGTGGGTGGACCGGTGCTTGGGTGCTGTTCTTACTTGAACAAGCATCCCACTTATGATTAACCTCAATTGAAAGCATCCGCAACTACAACAAAAGTACTGAGGTAAACCTAACCATAGCATGCAACATATGGATCCAAATCAGCCCCTTACGAAGCAACGCATAAACTAGGGTTTAAGCTTCTGTCACTCTAGCAACCCATCATCTACTTATTACTTCCCAATGCCTTCCTCTAGGCCCAAATGATGGTTAAGTCTTATGTAGTCGACGTTCACATAACACCACTAGATGCTAGATAACATACATCTTATCAAAATATCAAACGAATACCAAATTCACATGACTACTCATAGCAAGACTTCTCCCTTGTCCTCAGGAACGAACGTAATTACTCACAAAGCATATTCATGTTCATAATCAGAGGGGTAATAATATGCATATAGGATCTGAACATATGATCTTCCACCAATTAAACCAACTAGCATCAACTACAAGGAGTAATCAACACTACTAGCAACCTACTAGCACCAATCCCGGACTTTGAGACAAGAATTGGATACAAGAGATGAACTAGGGTTTGGAGATGAGATGGTGCTGGTGAAGATGTTGATGGAGATTGCCCCCTCCCAATGAGAGGAGCGTTGGTGATGATGATGGTGATGATTTCCCCCTCCCGGAGGGAAGTTTCCCCGGCAGAACAGCTCTGCCGGAGCTCTAGATTGGATCCGCCAAGGTTCCGCCTCGTGGCGGTGGAGTCTCGTCCCGAAAATTTCCTTCCTATTTTTTTCTCATCGAAAGACCTCATATAGGAGAATATGGGCGTCGAAGAGCCACCAGGGGACCCACGAGGTAGGGGGCGCGCCCTGGGGGGGCCACCCTCGTGAGCAGGGTGTGGGCCCCCTGGCCTTCATCTTTGGCGTGGATTTTTCTTTATTTCTTTTAAGACGTTCCGTCGAGTTTCAGGACTTTTGTAGTTGCGCAGAATAGGTCTCTAATATTTGCTCCTTTTCCAAACAAGAATTCCAGCTGCCGCCATTCTCCCTCTTTATGTAAACCTTGTAAAATAAGAGAGAATAGCCATAAGTATTGTGACATAAAGTGAAATAACAGTCCATAATGCGATAAATATCGATATAAAAGCATGATGCAAAATGGACGTATCATAGTGCAATGCCTCATTTCTTTTACAAAGAAATTATGCATGATATTGCACCTGTTGAGTTAGAAGATATTGATGTTACGATTAAACTTGCCAATAGAGATACTATTTCAAGAATGGGAATTGTTAGAGATGTTGAAGTCTTGTGTGGGAAAACTATATCCTGCTGATTTTTTTGTTCTTACTTCTCCACAAGATAGATTTTGTCCCATTATATTTGGTAGACCCTTCTTAAATACTGTTAATGCTACCATAGATTGCAAAAGAGATGTTGTTACTGTCGGTTTAGATGATATGACTCATGAATTTAATTTTTCTAAATTTAGTAGACAACACCATGAAGAAGAATTACATAGTAAGGATGAAATTATTGGTCTTGCTTCTATTGCTGTACCTCCTAGTGATCCTTTAGAACAATATTTGCTAGACCATGAAAACGATATGTTTATGAATGAAAGAAGGGAATTAGATGAAGTATTCTTTAAACAGGAACCTATGCTGAAAAACAATTTACCTGTTGAAATCCTAGGGGATCCTCCTCCACCCAAGGGTGATCCCGTGTTTGGGCTTAAACCGTTACCTGATACTCTTAAATATGCTTATCTTGATGAGAAAAAGATATATCCTGTTATTATTAGTGCTAACCTTTCAGAACATGAAGAAGGGAGATTATTGAAAACTCTGAAGAAGCACTGTGCTGCTATTGGGTATACTCTTGATGATCTTAAGGGCATTAGTCCCACTCTATGTCAACATAAAATTAATTTGGTAGAAGATGCTAAACCAGTTCGGGATCATCAACGCCGGCTGAATCCTAAAATGAAAGAAGTGGTAAGAAAGGAGATACTAAAGCTCCTTGAGTCAGGTATAATTTACCCCGTTGCTGATAGTCAATGGGTAAGCCCTGTCCATTGTGTCCCTAAGAAGGGAGGTATTACTATTGTTCCTAATGATAAAGATGAATTGATTCCTCAAAGAATTATTACAAGTTATAGGATGGTAATTGATTTCCACAAATTAAATAAGGCTACTAACAAAGATCATTACCCCTTACCTTTTATCGATCAAATGCTAGAAAGATTATCTAAACATACACATTTTTTCTTTCTAGATGGTTATTATGGTTTCTCTCAAATACCTGTGTCAGCTAAAGATCAATCAAAGACTACTTTTACATGCCCTTTTGGTACTTTTGCTTATAGACGTATGCCTTTTGGTCTATGTAATGCACCTGCTACCTTTCAAAGATGCATGATGGCTATATTCTCTGACTTTTGTGAAAAGATTTGTGAGGTTTTCATGGACGACTTTTCCGTCTATGGATCTTCTTTTGATGATTGCTTGAGCAACCTTGATCGAGTTTTGCAAAGATGTGAAGAAACTAATCTTGTCTTGAATTGGGAAAAGTGCACTTTATGGTTAATGAAGGTATTGTCTTGGGGCATAAAGTTTCTGAAAGAGGTATTGAAGTTGATAAAGCCAAGGTTGATGCTATTGAAAAGATGCCATGTCCCAAGGACATCAAAGGTATAAGAAGTTTCCTTGGTCATGCCGGTTTTTATAGGAGGTTCATTAAGGACTTCTCAAAAATTTCTCGGCCTCTGACTAATTTATTACAAAAAGATATACCATTTGTCTTTGATGATGATTGTGTAGAAGCATTTGAAATACTTAAGAAAGCATTGATTCTGCACCTATTGTTCAGCCACCTGATTGGAATTTACCCTTTGAAATTATGTGTGATGCTAGTGATTATGTTGTACATGCTGTTCTAGGACAAAGAGTTGATAAGAAACTAAATGTTATCCAATATGCTAGTAAAACTCTAGACAATGCTCAAAGAAATTATGCTACTACCGAAAAAGAATTCTTAGCAGTTATATTTGCTTGTGATAAGTTTAGACCTTATACTGTTGATTCTAAAGTAACTATTCACACTGATCATGCTGCTATTAAATATCTTATGGAAAAGAAAGATGCTAAACCTAGACTTATTAGATGGGTTCCCTTGCTATAAGAATTTGATTTGCATAATTGTTGATAGAAAAGGAGCTGAGAACCCCGTTGCAGACAACTTGTCTAGGTTAGAAAATGTGCTTGATGACCCACTACCTATTGATGGTAGCTTTCCTGATGAGCAATTTAATGTCATAAATGCTTCTCATACTGCTCCATGGTATGTTGATTATGCTAATTACATTGTTGCTAAGTTTATACCACCTAGTTTCACATACCAGCAAAAGAAAAAGTTCTTCTATGATTCGAGGCATTACTTCTAGGATGACCCACATCTGTATAAAGAAGGAATAGATGGTGTTATTAGACGTTGTGTACCTGAGCATGAACAGGAACAGATCCTACGCAATTGTCACTCCGAAGCTTACGGAGGACACCATGCTGGAGATAGGACTGCACATAAGGTACTGCAATCTGGTTTTTATTGGCCTACTCTCTTCAAGGATGACCGTAAGTTTGTCTTATCTTGTGATGAATGTCAAAGAATTGGTAATATTAGTAGATGTCAAGAAATGCCCATGAATTATTCACTTGTCATTGAACCATTTGATGTTTGGGGGTTTGACTATATGGGTGAAAGTGCGTTATATCGACTAGAGGGGGGTGAATAGGCGATTTTTATGAAAGTCTTCAAAACGTGAGAGTTATGAAGACAAACAGTGAAGATTATGCCTATTACTATGCAGCGGAAGTTAGATTACACTAGGCCAGCCATGGTCATGTATTCAATAGAGTGAAAGCACAATGACAAACAGCTTCAGTGTAATAAGGATCAGGTAGGAAGAAGTTATGAAGCCAAACAGATCATAATTCACGTTGTGAAGACAAAATATAAAGCAAGCATGCAATGGCTTCACAATGAGTAACAGTAAGAAAAGGAAGTGAAGATGAAACCAGTGACTTGTTGAAGACAATGATATGTTGGACCAGTTCCAGTTGCTGTGACAACTGTACGTCTGGTTGGAGCGGCTAGGTATTTAAACCTTAGGACACACAGTCCCGGACACCCAGTCCTGAACACACAGTTCAGGACACCAAGTCCTCACCGTATTCTCCTTGAGCTAAGGTCACTTAGTCCTCGCCCAATCACTCTGGTAAGTCTTCAAGGTAGACTCCCAAACCTTCACAGACTTCGTTCACTGGCAATCCACAATGTCTCTTGGATGCTCAGAACGCGACGCCTAACCGTCTGGAGGATGCACAGTCCTCAAGTGTAATAAGTCTTCAGATACACAGACAAGAAGACTTAAGTGATGCCCAATTACTCTGGCTCTGGGTGGTTAGGGCTTATTCTCCCTAGGAATTTTCTCTCAAAGGCTTCGAGGTGGGTTGCTCTCAAACGACAAAAGCCGTGCACTGAAATCTGAGCAGCCAACCGTTTATGGTTGGGGGATGGGCTATTTATAGCCACTTGGCAACCCGACCTGATTTGTCCGAAATGACCCTGGGTCACTAAGGAACTGACACGTGTCTCAACGGTCAGATTTCAAACTCTCATGGCAACTTTACTTGGGCTACAAGCAAAGCTGACTTGTCCGGCTCTGGACAAGATTCTTGACATTGTACTATGCATGTGAAAGAAAGATAATGACATGCATAATGAAAAATGGACGTCTGCAGAATGAGATAAGTGCGGAATTTATCGTCGCACATGCGGAATTTATCTTCGCAAACAGAGTGGCAAACAAGTAGCAGACGACCATCGAGTTTTAGTGTTTACAACTCAAAGAACCAAATGAAGCAAAAGCAAGAGTTGTAAACACGAAGCAAAATATAACAAACATAAGGCACCCGCCCATATTGACCCGCTTGAAGACTATAAACAGCATATGCTTCTCCCCCTTTTGTCAGTAATGACCAAAAAGGTTTGAAGACATAGAGTTTTCTACGCGTTCCCAGGCGCAGCAGGGTCGGTGGAGTTGTTTGGCGGTGCAGAACTTGGATGTGCTGAAGCAGGTGGTGGTGAAGTAGCATCGTCGTCTTCATCAATGATCCTTGCAGTAACTGTGGCAGCAGATGAAGAAAACTCAGAGTCTTCAAGTGATGGTGTGTTGCGCATCACAGCCCTTCTAGGAGGTGTGGTGTCAAACTTGAACGCTCTGTGAAGCCATCCTCTTCAAGTTCAGCTTCAGTACATATCATTGAGAGCCCTTTCCATGTACGACGGCAGGTTTCGTGTGTAACGAAGGCATTCTTGGTGGCAAGGTTTCGAAGACGATTGACATCCACCAAGAGGCTCTTCATCTGACGCTTAGCCAGTCGTGATGCCTATCTTGCTTTTGGTGAAGGGCCACAAGAAGCTCTCGGTCAGTGAGGACACGAGCACGCTTCTTGGGTCTTGGAGCATTTGTGCTGTCTGTGGCTTCAGTAGATGCTGGTGCACGTGTAGTGCCAGCCAACGGATATACCCTGGATATGGCTTCAACACCTTCAACATTCTGCGTGAAGCTCTGGTGTTCTGCATTCTGAAGACTTATCGGTTGCTTGGCAGGCTCAGGATATGGCTTCAGCAGAGGTATCCACATCTGGCAGAGAAGATCCGATGGTTTCGGGCTGAGGGCTGATACGAGATCGCAGAGTGCAGTTTGATCAGCCTCATCACCCAAGGAGCATAGAACTTCAAACCAAATAATTCTGAGCCTGACGCTGCAAGTTGGCGTATGAAGAGATCCTGTGCGTTGAAGCATTTGCCATGCAGGATATAGAATATGAGAGTCTTCATTGCACCCTCATCTTTGGCATTTGGAGAGTCCCTTAATGGGCCAGAGAGTCCGCCGGATGATGTGATATATGGTCCTGGGCAGGTACTCAAGGTCTTCAACGAAGAACTCAGTTGGATAGGGTGCATCAGGCAATGGCTTCATCATTGAGAGCATCTGACTCATATTGGGTTCAGGCCTCTGGAATATGCTCTCAATAGCTTCAGCATGAGTTGACAGCCTTCCTCGAAGAATTCGCGGAGTGGGCAGGCCGGTGAGCTCAATGATATCAAATGCATTGGCTTCATGATGGACATTGCGTCATCCACTCCAGGATCCAAGTCTTCGGATCTCTGTTGTATCCTTTTATATGAAGGGTGGCATAGAACTGAAGCAGAAGCTCTTCATTCCAGTGCTCTTCATCAGTCACAAACGGCAGCAGACCCACTTGCCTGAAGCAATCCAAAGCTTCCTCAAGACATGGCAGACCAGCAATGGCTTCAACCTCAAGGCGCTTGTGCGGGAAGATGCGACCTTGGTTGTATAAGATGCATGAATAATAGCTGCGCTGAGAATAGCTCCAGAACCTATCTGATACAATCCTTTCCCTTGAATAGGGGTTCTTGGAGCTATTGAAAAATGTATTGTCTGCCTTGAAGCTGTTAATATCAAAGGAGCCAGGTGCTGATGCAGGACCTGGGAACCTTGGAAGCCTTGGGACTGGCTTCTGGACATGAGGCCTGTGCTCAATATGATAATCAAACTGTGGACCTGCAGCAGACTCAGGAACAGAAGCGTCTGGCTCAGTAGCTTCGCTGTCCGCTGAAGCATTTGGTGGGGCGGGCTCCACATTGGCTTCAGTGTTTGTGGTGGCAGCCGCAACATTTTCTTCCTCCGCTTGTGTAGTTGGAGGGACAACTTCAGGCACGTTCTCCCGGAGAACTGCATCTTGATGGAGCGGGGAAGTGGGTTCTGGTGGTGCTTCTTCATTGTCTTCGGCTGATGCAGCCGGAATTTCTGCAGTATGGACTTGAGGCTTGGACCTTTGCGAAGCCTACGGAACGCAGACGACGCTTGTGGGGTGGAGTGGGGCTGGCCTCAAAGTCTTCTTCCTCCTGAGGGCGCCGCCCATGACTCATCTTGTGCCATTGGCGTCAGAGGACGACCAATACTGATGAGTTCGCTTGTTTCAAGCGGAGAAGGGCTGCATCATCTTGTACATTGTCTTGGTGACCAATGTCTTCAGCAGCTGTGGGGTCGGCTGCTGGAATATCTTCAGCTTCAGGAGCCTCTGTGGGAGCAGGCTCATGAACTGTCAGTCGTCTTTCTGCATTGGGGTGAATGACAGAGAGGGGTTCAACCATCAAGGGCTCTGTGGGAGCAGCCCGAGATTTCTTGATCTTGCGCTTCTTTTTGCTGGGGGCAGTAGGAGAGGCTTCAGAGCTCTTTCCTTTTCTGGCTTCAGCCTCTGCAGTTCTTGTCTTCTTAAGCTCTGAAGCTGTTGACCGGCTCTTTGGCTTCGAGCCAGTCGTTGCAGTGGGGAAGACAATTTGAACTGCTTCTTGCCTAGGTGCCTCTGGTTCAGCCACAGCAGGCTTCTTCTTCTCTTCGCGGCCATCTTGGGGTCGATGCCAGGACGCCCAAGTGCCTTGCGCTTTTCAGCCTACGTTGTAGGCTTGAACACATTTTCTGCCAAAGACTTCATCCGCTCACGTGAGCCCTGAGCTTCTGCACGCTTTTCAGAAAATTTCTTTGAGCTCATGCAGCATGGTTTTGAAGCTTCACTTCCTGCACGCTGAGGCTGGCCATGTGCTTCTTGAACTGAGCCTTTTCGTGATCAATTTTCTGCTTCAGCTCAACAATGCGCTGAGCAATGGCCAGTTCTGAAGCAATTGCGCCTTGGAAGGCGACACTGAGGCCAACGGCAGCTGCAGATCATTGAAGCTTATGTCTGGTGAGTCAAACCATTCATCGATGAAGCTGTGGATGATGGCGACATCAAAGAGAGGCAGATTGTTGAAGATTTCAGCTTCTTCTTTGCTTTTGATAAGCTGCTCTAGAGCGTCATCTCCCAGATCTTCATCGCTTGATAGATCAATGGCTTCGCTGCGCAGAATGGCAGCAGCAGTGAGCTCTTTGCCTGTTTGTTGCTGGGGCTCCTTTTCCTTCAGGGGCTTGGAGACGCGGGATGCACACTGACTTCAGGAGGTGCAGTTTTCAATGGCTTTGCCCTTGAGATTTTTGAGGCAGGGGCCGGCTTTGAAGCTTTTGGTTTCTTTGTCTGCTTTGGCTTCGGCACAGCAGGAGCTTCATCAGACTCAGAGTCAGCTGGAGGGTCATTCACAGCAGTCCCTTGGACTAAGATGTGGGTGATCAGGCCCTCAAGATTGGCAAACGGACCGATGACATTGGGTTCCGCGTCGCGTGTGCCATCTGCCCTTGGTGCGAGGGACCAGGGTTGAAGTCTAACCCAAATTTCTTCTTATTCAGCTTCGCTGACTGTTGGGCAAACTGAAAGTTGCGCTTGAAGAGATTGTCGTCACGGCACCAGAGGAGTGATGACGGATGCGCATCATCAGGCTGTGGTTCTCGGACCATGCATGGGTAGAAGCCCTGAGCAATGGCTTCATCTCTGGTCTTGGGTACGAGGTTCTTGTATAAGATGTCCCCCCATGGCTTCTTTATGGCACTCTTTTCAGCATACTCCTGAGTGACGAAGCGGTATTTGAACCACTGTTCTGCCCAATAGCGTCGAATCCATTGGATTCGGGTCTTGCGCTGCCCATAGCTCTCTTCTGGATCTGTTTTGTACATTTCTGCCAAGTCTTCAGGCAGATCTTTGGAAGTTCCCTCACGTCTCTGTCTGCCCCCCTTCCTTGCTGCTGCTTCTGAAGCCATAAACTTTAACTTGAAAGGCTTCAAAACTTTCAAAGGCTTCAAAGGCTTTCTTTTTCTGGACCAACAGGAACTGGCTTCAGGAGAGTTTATGTGATGCTGTAGGAATTCTGCAAATGAATGCAGACTATGAGAACCGAAGGATTCTCCCACGGACATGTACCTGTGACAGCATTAAGGTGCGAGGGAAGGGGAAGAGGTCATATGCATTCTCAGAAGGTTTTGAAGATTAATCAGTTTAGAAGACATTGACCTCATCGTGCGAAGACATTCACTCATAGATAAGAAGTTGGTTCCAGATTTGTACGAACCCACAGATCAGTACAAGTGAGGAATCTAACTACTTTATGAAGCACAAGTGAATATACTAGGCATGTTATGAGATGCAGCGAGAGATCTAACTAGTGTGAAGAAACTTCTTATGGTAGAAAGTGACAGAACCATGAGATCAAAAGAGGCTGTAAAAAGAAGTTTTATTTACCACACTGGAACTGCTAGACGGAAGGGAGTTGATGCCGAGCAGTTCAGTCCTCCGTGCCCTAACTTGGCGACGAAAAACACCTACGGCAACAGCGGAGAGGACGATGTCCGCGGTCGGCATGAGGACGGCGTTGGAGAGGTTGCGGCAGCGAAGCGCTTCGTCTCCGGCGTCTTCGAGTGCCAGATGTGGCGCTAGGGTTCTTGTGAGGGTGGAAGAAGGAGATAATGACTGCGGTAAGTGTGAATTTATAGGCTCAGGGGCGGCACTATGCTATTACACAGGTGCCCCTGGCGGTTCGCATTTGAGGAACGCGTGGCCAGTTAGCGGAAATGTTTGGGGTTTGTTCCACGGCCACGCATGCCTAAATTGTCTGGACGGTCGTTCCTGCTTCTCCGGATTTTATGTGGAGGAATGAGCATTAAAAACGGACTTTATGGTTGTCTCTATATCTTCAGCTGACAAGGACATAGTGAAGACATTCGAACATTTCAATAGAATGCATATGACTTGGAGAGATAGAATTTGAGATAGAAAGCATAGAGAGATTAGGGTCCGATCACATTCACTTAGTTCAAGAGATTCAACCAAGAAGACATAGCTATAAGTGAATGCTGTAGAGGACAGAACACTAGTATGTATATATTTTATATAATAATGTAGTGAAGATAATCATGAAGACATGTTCGAGTTCGAAGCCAAACAAATGTGAAGATATTGCAAGGTAACGCCATGAGTGAACACTTTAAAATGGAACGTTTGGTGGTGGCGTTACCCACCGTATAGGAAGTATTAGACCCAGACACGGCGCACAATTATCGTGGTGCTCCGAAGTCAAATTCCACATTAATGTATTCACACTTAGAATGTATGTCTTCATGATTGAAGATATACTTTCTTTGTGTGTTGTACATCTAAGTCATAATATGCATAAGTGTTAGGATGTGTCTGATCAAGACATTTGAGGATTCCAAGATATTTAGCTCACATCGTAACTTGCAAAATCTCTTCTCATCCAAGGGCTTGGGTGAAGATATCTGCAATTGCTCTTCAGTGTTGACGTGTATGATATCAATGTCTTCCTTCACACATGATCTCTGAGAAAGTGATGACGGAATTTCAATGTGCTTTGTCTTCGAGTGCTGACTGGGTTGTGGCAATCTTGATGGCGCTTTCGTTGTCGCAGTAGAGTGGCACTTGCTTCAGATGAATGCCATAGTCTTTGAGTGTTTGCTTCATCCACAGAAGCTGAGCGCAGCAAGATCCAGCAGCAATGTATTCAGATTCAGCAGTGGAGAGAGATACACAGTTCTGCTTCTTTGAAGACCAACATACAAGTGATCGTCCCAGAAAGTGACATGTGCCTGATGTAGACTTGCGATCAACTTTGTCACCAGCATAATAAGCATCCAAGAATCCAACCAAATCAAACTCTGAGCCCTTTGGATACCATAATCCTAGAGTTGGGGTGTGAGCCAAATATCGAAGAATTCGCTTCACAGCTAAGTGATGCGACTCCTTTGGTGCCGCTTGAAATCGAGCACACATGCAAACACTAAGCATGATATCTGGCCTAGATGCACATAAATAAAGCAAAGAACCAATCATGGAGCGGTATACCTTTTGATCGAACTCTTTACCATTGTCGTCAGGACCTAGATGATGTTTGGCTGGCATCGGTGTTGTGAAGCCTTTGCAGTCTTGCATACCGAACTTCTTCAGGCAATCTTTGAGATACTTCTCTTGAGATATGAAGATACTGTTGCGTTGCTGTCGTATTTGAAGACCGAGGAAAAACTTCAGCTCTCCCATCATGGACATCTCATATTGCTCTTGCAT
>NC_053024.1:246490845-246513287 GCF_003073215.2 Triticum urartu | reverse complement strand
GGATTGATGAGTTGCCGATGGTTCTTTGGTCGATCAGAACGACGCCAAATCGAGCCACCGGCCAGACACCCTTTGCCCTGGTATACGGGGCAGAAGCAGTTCTCCCCACTGAACTCATATACGGGTCACCTCGAGTGCTCGCTTATGATGAGCTTGAGCAAGAGCAACTGCGGCAAGATGACGCAATGCTCCTTGAGGAAGATCGTCTTCGGGCGGCTGTGAGAGCAGCACGCTACCAGCAAGCCTTGCGCCGCTACCATAGCCGCAAGGTTCATGCCCGAAGCCTTGAGGAAGGCGACCTTGTCTTCGGCGCGTTCAATCGGCCAAGAATTCCAACAAGTTGACGCCAAAGTGGGAAGGCCCTTATCGGGTAATACGAGTCACCAGGCCCGGCGCAGTCCGCCTGGAGACCGAAGATGCCGTTCCGGTGAGTAACTCCTGGAACATTGAGCATCTTCGCAAGTTTTACCCGTGAGGCGCGGCTTGCCGGGCCCCCCGGCAAGCCACCTTTTGTACAAGCATTGCCGATGATGCATGTAACCCTTTGTACAAAGCCAGGCGCAGACCCTGAGCATAAATAAATGAAGCGCTGGCGCCCTAAGTTATAGCATGCATGCTAGGTCGAGTCTCGTCCTTGGTTAGGGTTGATAGTGCTTAGCGGCGACTAACCCCTAGCTTAGAGGTCGAGTGTGCGTCCCTTTGCCGTTCTTTCGTCTTCTTTGGTTCGCAGGACTCACAAATATCCTTGCCGGATCACTTAAGGACGAAAAAGAGAAGGAGGACAGACCAGCATCTAGACCCCGGCAAGCCAGTATTACCAGAGGCTGCAAGAGCAAAGGTTCACCCACGGCAAACCAAAGTTGCCGGGGGCTACAGCTTCAGATAAGTTCTTCATCCTTTATCATGCATTCCCTTATGGACTGAGGTATGTGAAACCTCATTTTTCCTAAAAGCTACCGTGCTCCTCTAACTCTAGGCCCTAGGACTTGTTCCTGGGGCCAGGTTTGATCGTAGTCGCAACAGGGAAAGGATGAAACGAGGAGCCTGAACCCGCCTCATCCCTGCCTCCGCCAAAGGCGTGAGAAAGGTCGAGTGAGGTGGAGAGACGGCAAGGCCTGTTGCCGGGCGAGGAAATGTTTATCTTAGAGATATCAAGGGTTTACTCCTTGTCGTGTGTTCGACCCGCAAACAAATGGCCCGGCAAACATCCCTTTTTCATTAAAAACATTCCATTCAAGTACAGTCCATAGGGAATGAAAAACATGAATGCTGGGATTACAAGTTCTAAATTCAGTTAAGGCCCGAAGGGTTACAAACTAAAAAGAGACAAGGTGCCCGTAATCCCTTCCTTGTCCCTCTCCTCAGGAGGCAGGTCAAGGAGGCAAAAAGGGGCAAAAGAGGCGCCTAGACGAGCTACGGGTGGCAGAAGACACCAAGAGAACATCCCGGTGGCCGTCCAAAGGATGGGTTGTGATGGCGGCGCCGGAAGCAGAGCTCGAAGACGAGGCGGCAGGACGTCAGCACGCGTCAAAGGTGTTGGTGCCCGCGTACTCCGAGTTGACGGCCTTGCCGCCCGCCCTCTTCCTATTCCGCAGCCTCCCAACGCCAGCCGCCCAAGGAGACGACCCCGAGAAGTTCAAGGAGCCGGCGACATGGATGATGGGGTCGCCGGTGCCGCACGGAGCGGCACCCGACACCTAGTCGGGCCCATCATCCTGCCGCCTACTGCCCTCATCGTCGCTGCCGCTGTCCTCCTCGTCACTCCCGCCCGAGGAGGAGTCTTCGCTATCAGAAGAACTCTGCTTGCAGCACCTTGTGCGGGTCCCGAAGACCTTGACGGAGAGGAGGCTGCCCTCCATCAGCTTGAAATGGAGGTGAGCCCCTCCGTCAGGCTGGTGGATGTGAGCAAAGTCTTCCATCCTCGACGAAGATACATCACGTGAGGGGCTGGGAAATCAACGCGAACCCGCGTGTGCCGCTGATCCCGCAGCCCCTCATATGCAGCCGCAATGACTCCGGCGGATCCAGCTCCATCTCCCGCGCGAATGGAGTCGGGAAATGAAGGCGACGACGAGGCGACCGGCGCAGCCTGACGAAGAACTCGCAAGGGTCGTCCCCAACGTGGCCCTCCATGGGAGGAGGAACCGCAGGCGGAGGCGAGGCCGGCGCGCCGCCCCGTCCTCCTCTTCCCCGAGCGCCTCGGCCTTGCCCACGGCCTCGCCCCCTCCCCCTTCCCCTCGCGGCTGGCTCTGCCACCGCAGGGTGCAGGAGAAGGAGGGACGCGTTGTCGAGCGGCGACCCTCGCCGCCACCGTTGAAGGACCAGGATTCCCTCTCTCCATGGCGGATGGAAGGAGGGGAGCAGAAGCTGAAGGAAGGAGGAGATGAAGGAATGCGGGACGCCATCCCCCCTCCCGCTCTTTATAAAGGATGGGTGGGGCTCCGCCCCCCCCCCCCAGCCAATCAAGACGCGGAAGGCACAGGGAACTGGGACCGACCCGCTGCCTCGGCCCGCAGCGGCCCGGTTTCCCGCCTCCACCACTCGCCACCTCAAGCGCATGGGAGCCGCGTGGCAGGCGTGCAGGACCGAGGCGACGGGTGAGGCGACCCCTCCCCACCCCGTGATCGTGGGGAGTGAACGCCTTGAAGACCACGCCTCGACCCCGTTTAGTAAATGGGCCGCGCCTCCACGCCTCCCTCCGTTTATGGGGAAGGCGCAAACTGCCCCCTTTACTACGACGTGACGCATGCGCGCAGAGCTCAGCCCCACGCATGCCGCCCACGTCACGCACGCCTCCCCATGCCGCGCCACGCGCGAGAAGCAGGGGAGGCGCAGCGCGCGAAGAAACTTACCGCGGTAAAAACCGCCCCGCCTGCCCACGCACCGTTTTTCGGCCTAGCCCAACAATGCGTTGCGCTTATGTGTGGCCCAGGCCCGGGGGCTCCTGTCGGTGTACAAAAAGGGGGGTACACTTTTTGTACCCCTATGACTGTGCACGGGCAGTCTGAGCCACGGGCGCCGCCACACCAAGCACGGCAAGGGAGGTGAACCAAGGTAAGGCCGAAGCTGAAGAGAAGCAGAGCGACGCCAAGACCAAGACCACAAAGAGCAAAGGGGACAGAGCAGACCCCCTGGCAAGATCCTTGCCGGGGGGAAGCTTTAGCTAGCCCGGCAAGATCCTTGCCGTGGCAGCTCGCCCCACACCTACGGAACGAGGTCACCCTTTAGTCCACTGCCACGATGAGGCAAGGATTCGGGAGACATCCCCGTGGTGGCATGCAGATCTTTGTCAAGACATTCAAGACCAGATGCCCACTTAAGACGGTAATGACCCTTGGCGGGATCCCAGCCAAAGAGGACCACAAGGCCCCCGGCAAGAGCCTTGCCGGGGATGACAGCAAGTGCCACGGCAAGACCCTTGCCGGGTTCCCGGCAAGGCCCTTGCCAGCACCCGTGGGCCACCATCAGGCCGCACCAGTCGCGCCTCCACCGCCGTTCGCATGCAGCTGCCGACCCAACCAGTTGGGCAGGCACCTGCGTGGCGGCATGCAGATCTTCGTGGAGACCCACCACTTGCGCCACCTCAGCTGCTTGCCTGCCTACATGGCACCACAAGCACCGCTGGCCAGGGCGCGTGTCAACGCAAGAGGGAGCGGCGACGGACGGATGGGGCTCTCCCCGCCCCGATAAAGCAAGGACACCTAAGCAAGGCGCATTAAATGCGCCTTGTCATGTAATGCGAGGGATAACCTCGCATTACTGTACCCTTTCCACCTCCTGTGTGCCACTGTGGCAACCCCTTTCCTATAAAAGGAGGCCCGAGGCGACCAGGAGGAGGATTCGGCTTTTTGGAGCTCCTCACGCCCCATAGCTAGCTCAAGAACACAGATATACAATCCACCAAAGCAGGAGTAGGGTTTTACGCATCCTCGCGGCCCGAACCTGGATAAACGAACCGTGTGCTATCTGTTTGATCCGCTCTTCTCACGACCCCGCGCCCCGCAACCGTAGTAGGGATTCTTGTGATCCCATAGGTGTCGTTCCACACCGACAATCCCATAAATGTTGAAACTAATATTATTGAAACCGTAACCCCTGAGGAATACATAAGGGACACTTTCCAGAATGTTTCAGACTCCGAAAAGGAATAGGTACGTGGTACCGTAAGTAAACCGACTCCAAAATAGTTCTAATGGCAATTTTTCTTCGTTTTGGAATATTTAAGAAAACAGGAAAATAAGAAGCAGTTCGGGAAGGACACGAGGCTTCCACGAGGGTGGGAGGCGCGCCCTTCCCCCTGGGTGCGCCCCCTGCCTCGTGGGCACCTCGTGCGCTCTCCAGACTCTGTTTTCTTGCACGATACTTCCTTTGGTCGGTAAAAATTCATTATATAATCTCCCGAAGGTTTTGACCACCGTATCACGCAATTATCCTCTGTTCTTGTTTCGAGTTGTTTTCTGTCAGGGTTTTCAAGGCCAGGCATCATGTCGTCCCCTCCTCTAACAATGGTGACAACAATGCTTGGCTAATGAAGATAGATCTGAAGAGGGAAGAACCCATGGAGATTGAGGGTGTCCTGGATTAGGGGGTGTCCGGATAGCCGGACTATAACCTTTGGCCGGACTATTGGACGATGAAGATACAAGATTGAAGACTTCGTCCCGTGTCCGGATGGGACTTTCCTTGGCGTGGAAGGCAAGCTTGGTAATACGGATATGTAGATCTCCTCCCATTCTAACCGACTCTGTGTAACCCTAGCCCTCTCCGGTGTCTATATAAACCGGAGGGTCTTTAGTCCGTAGGACGAACAGCAATCATACCATAGGCTAGCTTCTAGGGTTTAGTCTCTCTGATCTCGTGGTAGATCTACTCTTGTACTACCCATATCATCAATATTAATCAAGCAGGAGTAGGGTTTTACCTCCATCGAGAGGGCCCGAACCTGGGTAAAAACATTGTGTCCCTTGTCTCCTGTTACCATCCGCCTAGACGCACAGTTCGGGACCCCCTACCCGAGATCCGCCGGTTTTGACGCGACATTGGTGCTTTCATTGAGAGTTCCTCTGTGTCGTCACTTTTAGGCCCGATGGTTCTCCGATCATCAGCGCAATGCGGTCCAGGGTGAGACCTTTTCTCCCCGAACAGATCTTCGTATTCGGCGGCTTTGCACTGCGGGCCAATTCGCTTGGCCATCTGGAGCAGATTGAAAGCTACGCCCCTGGCCATCAGGTCAGATTTGGAAGCTTGAACTACATGGCTGACATCCGCGGAGACTTGATCTTCGACGGATTCGAGCCGCAGCTGAGCGCGCCGCACTGTCACGATGGGCATGATTTAGCTCTGCGGCCGAACAGTGCCCTGGAGGCTGCACCCGTATCCGCTCCGACCCCTAGCTCGGAGCCAACCGCGCCATCGAGGACGGGTGGCTAGACCCCGCCTCAGGGGCTGCAGTCTCAACGGCGATCGAGCCGAACACTAGCCTTATCCTCTGCGAAGCCCGTGACTCCAAGGTGCTGGACTCTTTCCGGACTCTAAACCCTCTGCGCCCCTGCCAATCGAATCCGATTGGGCGCCGATCATGGAATTCACCGCCGCGGATATCTTTCAGCACTCGCCCTTCGGTGATATTCTGAATTTGTTAAAGTCTCTCTCTTTGTCAGGAGAGTCCTGGTCGGATTATGGCCAACAGGATTGGGATGCGGACGACGAAGAAATTCGATGCCCACCCACCACCCACTTCGTAGCCACTGTTGATGATTTAACCGACATGCTAGACTTCGACTCCGAAGACATCGACGGTATGGACGACGATGTAGGAGACGAACATGAACCAGCGCCTATAGGGCACCGGACAACCATCTCATCTCACGATGTATACATGGTGGACACACCTAAAGAAAGCGACGACGAGGAACAAAGGGATGCAACAAGGGATCGTTCCCTCGAAAAAGCAATCAAAGCGGCGACGTAAGCGCCGCTCCAAGCCCCGCCTCGACAGAGACAACAGCCATATGGACCCAGCCACAGAGAGCAGGGCGAACCGGCGGACGACGAACATGCCATCGAGCAACCATCCGAACAGGGCAACTTGGATAAACAAACCAAACAACCTGTCACCGGCGAAGATAATAGTCCGGACGACCTCACGCCGGACAAATTGCTGGAGCAGAAGAACAAACATAAAAGGCTCGTCGCCACTGCGCGCAGCCTGAAAAAGCACGAAGCGGAAGCTCAAAACAGCGGAAGATGCACTCAGAATTAGATGGAGCAAAGTACTCAACACTGCAGACAAATACGGCAGCAGTCGCCACACAAAAAGCTATCCGAAGCGAAAGCTACTGCCTGAATTTGATGAGGAAGCCTTGGAGCCCCCGCAATCAAAAAATAAGGAAGCCACCCGGTCGGATAGACGACCCCATGGCCAACATAGAGCGGCAAGCGGCGCGCACCCAAGCCAGCACGCGATCCACCCAAGGATTCGCATCACAAAGATGGCCCAGCCAGATCTATCTACGGGCCAAGAAAGCAAGCTCTAGTAAGCAATGCAACACAACAAATATCCGAACAACATGGCACACCCAAGTACAGGGGTGCCGCACACCCCCTATGTTTCACTGATGAGGTGCTAGACCATGAATTTCCAGCGATTCAAGCCCGTAAACATAGAGGCATACGACGGAACAACAGACCCTGGAGTCTGGATTGAGGATTATATCCTCCACATACACATGGCTAGAGGAGATGACCTCCACGCCATAAAATACTTACCCCTCACGCTCAAAGGGCCAGCCCGGCATTGGCTTAAAAGCCTTCCCGAAAAACCATTGGAAGTTGGGAAGAGCTCGAGGATGCTTTTCGGGCAAATTTTCAAGGGACTTATGTCCGACCTCCAGATGCGGACGATTTAAGCCATATAACTCAATAGCCCGGAGAGTCAGCCCGGAAACTCTGGAACAAATTTCTTACTAAAAAGAATCAGATAGTCGACTGTCCAGACACCGAAGCCTTGCGCAGATTTCAAACACAGCGTTCGAGACGAATGGCTCGCCAGACACCTCGGCCAAGAAAAGCCAAGAACAATGGCCGCATTAACAAGCCTCATGACCCGCTTTTGCGCGAGAGGACAGCTGGTTGGCAAGATGCAGCACCAACGACCCAAGTACATCCGAAGTCAGGGATGGAAATGGGAAACCGCGACGCAGAAAGGACTAGCGCCGGAATAAGGGGAAGCAGCCCGAAGAGCACGACAGTCAACGCCGGATTCAAAAGCTCTCGGCAGAATCAGAAAAAGCTGCCCCTTAAGGATAACAGGGACGAGCTATCTAACCTGAAACAAAATCTTGGACAAGATATGTCGAATCCACAGTACTCCCGGGAAAGCCTGCTAATCATACCCACAGAGATTGTTGGGTCTTCAAGCAATCCGGCAAACTCAACGCCAACACAAGGGGCTCGACACACCAAGTGAGGACGATGACGAACCCCACAGGCAGAGCACCGGGAAACAAAAGAGTTTCCCACAAAAGGTCCAAACAGTAAACTTACTTCACGTGACAAAAGTGAAAAACAGATTGGCGCCTATAGAGATAAGCGCCATACGGCCTATCCCAAAGGAGTCTCGCCACTGGTGTTAACACCGATCACCTTCGACCATTAGGATTACTCTAGAAGTATCCTGGAAAGCAGGCTGGACTGCCTTGATAGTTAGATCCAATAATCGACGAACTCCACTTTACACATGTCCTGAATGGACGGCGGCAGTGGTCTAAACCTGCTATATCAGGACACAATCCGCAAAATGGGGATAGACCCAACAAAAATTCGCCATAGCAACACTTCCTTTCAAGGAGTAACGCCAGGCCCGGATGCCCATTGCGTGGGTTCTCTCCGGCTAGAAGTTATGTTCGGCTCCCCCGATAACTTCCGCCGTGAAAAGCTAACCTTGCACATCGCCCCATTTTCAAGTAGCTATCAAGCACTACTGGGACGCCAAGCTTTCGCCCGCTTTAACGCAATACCGCATTATGCATCTCTTACGCTTAAGATGCCCGGTCCTCGAGGCATCATCTCACTAAAGGGAAATATCGAGCGTTTCTCGAGCGCGAAAGAATATGCGGCTGCCTTGACAGCCACACATTAAGACAGCTTCACCAACAAAAGCATCTAACAGGTCATTAAGACCACGGACATGGCTAGGCGAGTCCGGAGGAAACATATAATTGATAAAGGTTTAGTAGCCGTACACCCCTTGAAAGTGCAACTATCCCTAGGTGGTTTTGGTAATTCATAACAACATATAGCTCATTGAGCTAATGCTATTCCAAGATGACTATTTCAGGAAAGCTCAATGATTGGCATGGCATGGATGTGAAAGTGGAACCCTCAAAATGCTAAGGACAAAGGATTGGCTCAAGCTCAAAAGCTCAAGACTCTTCATTTTATATTTTAGTGATCCAAGATCACATTGAGTCTTTAGGAAAAGCCAATACTATCAAGGAGGGATGAGGTGTTGCTTAATGAGCCTCTTGCTTCATGTGCTTAGTGATATGCTCCAAAACCCTCAACTACTTTCCCATATCCACATATGACCTAAACCCTAAGCCAAACTCGGTCCTACCGATTCTTTGGGACTGTGTGTCCTAAGGTTTAAATACCTAGCCGCTCCAACCAGACGTACAGTTGTCGCAGCAACTGGAACTGGTCCAACACATCATTGTCTTCAATGATTCACTGGTTTCATCTTCACTTCCTTTTACTTACTAATCACTCATTGTGAAGTCATTATGTGTCTGTTCTATCTGTTGTCTTCAGAACGTGAGTGTATGATCTGTTTGGCTTCATAGTATCTTCCTACCTGATCCTAATTACACTACAGCTATTTGTCACTGTGCTTTCACTTTGTTGATACTTGACCATGGCTTGCCTAGTGTAGTCTAACTTCCGCTGCATAGTAATAGGCATATCTCTACTGTTTGTCTTCATAACTTACACGTTTTGAAGACTTTCATAAAAATCGCCTATTCACCCCCCCCCCTCTAGTCGATATAATGCACTTTCAATGTGAAAGTGGAACCCTCAAAATGCTAAGGACAAAGGATTGGCTCAAGCTCAAAAGCTCAAGACTCTTCATTTTATATTTTAGTGATCCAAGATCACATTGAGTCTTTAGGAAAAGCCAATACTATCAAGGAGGGATGAGGTGTTGCTTAATGAGCCTCTTGCTTCATGTGCTTAGTGATATGCTCCAAAACCCTCAACTACTTTCCCATATCCACATATGACCTAAACCCTAAGCCAAACTCGGTCCTACCGATTCTTTCTATCCGGCGCCACCGAGTTTCACTTGTGATAAGCCACTGCCAAACCCTAGCAATTTGGTTCTACCGATAGGGATCTCGGTCTCACCGAGATGGGATTGCAAACTCTCTGTTTCCCTTTCGTAACTTTTCGGTCTTACCGAAAGAGCGAATCGATCCCACCGAGATTGCAATGTAAACTCTATGTTTCCCTTTTGTAACTTTTCGGTCTCACCGAAAGAGCAAATCGGTCCCACCGAGTTTACCTGACCAACTCTCTGGTTAGCTTATTACCAAACTCGGTCTCACCAAGTTTGTGTAATCGGTCTCACCGAGATTACGTTATGCCCAAACCCTAACCATATCGGTCCTACCGAGTTGCAGGCCAGTCCCACCGAAAATCTCTAACGGTCACTAGGTTTACCTTTTCGGTCCGACCGAGTTTGTTGATTCGGTCCCACCGAGATTGGAAAACTGTGTGTAACGGTTGGATTTTGTGTGGAGGCTATATATACCCCTCCACCTCCTCTTCATTCATGGAGGAGAGGCCATCAGAACACATACACAATTCCAACTCATATGTCTGAGAGAGAACCACCTACTCATGTTGAGACCAAGATATTCCATTCCTACCATATGAATCTTGATCTCTAGCCTTCCCCAAGTTGCTTTCCACTCAAATCTTCTTTCCACAAAATCCAAATCCTATGAGAGAGAGTTGAGTGTTGGGGAGACTATCATTTGAAGCACAAGAGCAAGGAGTTCATCATCAACACACCATTTGTTACTTCTTGGAGAGTGGTGTCTCCTAGATTGGCTAGGTGTCACTTGGGAGCCTCCGACAAGATTGTGGAGTTGAACCAAGGAGTTTGTAAGGGCAAGGAGATCGCCTACTTCGTGAAGATCTACCGCTAGTGAGGCAAGTCCTTCGTGGGCGATGGCCATGGTGGGATAGACAAGGTTGCTTCTTCGTGGACCCTTCGTGGGTGGAGCCCTCCGTGGACTCGCGCAACCGTTACCCTTGTGGGTTGAAGTCTCCATCAACGTGGATGTAGGATAGCACCACCTATCCGAACCACGGGAAAAACATCCGTGTCTCCAATTGCGTTTGAATTCTCCAAACCCTTCCCTTTACATTCTTGCAAGTTGCATGCTTTACTTTCCGCTGCCAATATACTCTTTGCATGCTTGCTTGAATTGTGTGATGATTGCTTGACTTGTCCTACAATAGCTAAAATCTGCCAAGAACTAAAATTGGGAAAAGGTTAAGTTTTTATTTGGTCAAGTAGTCTAATCACCCCCCCTCTAGACATACTTTCGATCCTACAAGTGGTATCAGAGCTTTGGTCTCCATTTGCTTTGATCTCCATAGCTTTTGGTGGTCATAGCCTTGGTTTCACAACCTAGGAGAGTATGGCGTCTACCGAGGGAAATTACCACCGTAGAGGTCCTTACTTTGATGGTACTAATTTTGCTAGTTGGAAGCATAAAATGAAAATGCATATTCTTGGACATAACCCCGTTGTTTGGGCTATTGTGTGTGTTGGCTTGCAAGGTGACTTCTTTGATGGGAGAGAACCAAACCATGAAGCTACCGCAGATGAGTTGAAGATGTGCAATACAATGCTCAAGCTTGTGATATTCTCTTCAACGATTGTGCCCCGAAGAATTCAACAAAATCAGCCGTCTTGAGAATGCAAAGGAAATTTGGGACACTTTGATTGATATGCACGAAGGTACCGACTCCGTCAAGGAATCCATGTTGGATGTGCTTCAAAGTCAACTTGACAAGTTCAAAATGAAGGATGGTGAAGGTGTCACTGAAATGTACTCTAGGCTTGCTCTCAATCACAAATGAGATTGCCGGCTTAGGAAGTGAAGAGATGACCGACAGATTCATCATCAAGAAGATCCTAAGAGCTTTGGATGGAAAATATGATACCGTATGCACATTATCCAAATGATGCCCAATTACAAAGATCTCAAGCCAACAGAGTGATTGGAAGAATTGTTGCTCATGAGATGTCACTTAAGGATAAAGAGGAACTTCACAACAAATCAAGTGGTGCCTACAAAGCCTCATGTGAAGCCCCTACATCATCAAGTGAGAAACAAAACTTCAATGAAGAATTGAGCTTAATGGTGAAGAACTTCAACAAGTTCTACAAGAGTAGAAGCAAAGATAGAAGCTTCAGTCAAGGTCCTACAATGACAAAAGATCTTTCTAGTCGAGAGCGAAACTTGCTACAGTTGTGGAAGACCCGGACACTATTCCAATGAGTGTACGGCTCCCTACATGAGAGAAGATTCTCCAAAAAGAAGAAGCAGAATCACCACCAAGAGAGAGAAGGAGTAGAGATGATCGTTATGAACGAAGATACTCACAGAGAAGCAAGGATTCGGAAAGGAAGTAAAAATCATCAAGGAGCTACACAAAACGAAGACATCAAGCTCATGTTGGTGAATGGGTATCCGGCTCCGACTCCGACAGCCACTCCGAGAGAAGTTATCACTCCGACTCCGAAGATACTCAAGATGAAGGTGTTGCCGGTCTAGCACTTGTGTCAACCAACTCCTACGACATATTTGACTCACCAAATGAAGGAATTGGAAGATGCTTCATGGCCAAAGGTCCTAAGGTAACACACCCCGAGTATGTTGATTTCAATAGTGATGAAGATGACTTGTTAGGTGATGATTTGCTTGTTGACAACTCTAGTGATGAATACTATGATGAAACGTCAATTAATCATGCTAATCAAGATAAAACGAATGACAATGATAAGGAGAAGATTGAGGCTCTAACTAAAGAACTAAACACTCTTAAGTTAGCTCATGAAACTATCTTCGAAGATCATCGAGAACTTTTAAGAGCTCATGAGAAATTACGGTTTGAAAAGCTCAATCTTGAGCAAGAGCATGAGTTCTTAAAAGCAATCAATGATGATCTCCGCAAGAAAAGTTCTTCTTACATTGCCAAGCGTTTACTCTTATCCACTTACATGCCTCAAGTCAAGTCTAGTAACAAGAACAAGAAAGATTCTTCCTCTAGCAGTAACAATGATCATGCTAAATCCAATATTGTTGCTTCTAGTAGTTCTATTGATTCCACTAATGATTCTCTTAGCCAAGTTACACTTGAGCAAGAAAATAGCTTATTGAAGGGAACTATAGAGAAAGGAGTGTACAAAAGCCTTGCCGGGAGTAAGCAATTCGAGGAAATTGTGCGCAAGCAAGGAATGCACCGGAAGAATCGGTGTTGGTTTTGAACGAAAGTTCAATGCCAATGGAGTTGAGTGGGAAGAAGATCAATACCCCAAGACAAAGTTTGTTCCTCAACAAGAGAAGTATGATACTTCTTTCAAGGGGACACAAGCTCAAGATGATCTTCCACCACAAGACTACAAGCAAAAAGGCAAGGACAAGCTTCAAGAGGAAATTGATGCATTTGAAGAAGCTCCTAAGACCTTATTCAAGTGGATTCCCAAGACTACTTCAAGTTCCACTTCATCAAGTACGAATCCAACTCCAAGGATTCCCATCAAGATGGTGTGGATCCAAAAGAAGAAGAACTAGAGAGTTCTTGAGGGTGACTCCGCCAACATACTTCACTCTTATCATTTTGGCAAGAACAAGTGCAATCAACTTCCACATCTTGCACTAGTTCAAGGAGTCACAAACCCTCTTGTTGGTAAGACAAGGGACAAGGTAACCTAAAAGTTTTCATGGACATCATCTTGTGTGTGCATCACTCTATGTCTATGGATATCCTTGTTTGTTCCTTGTGGGACTAACCCATGTAGGTATTGAAAGTGCAATTCACTCAAATGGATAGCTCCAAGTGATCTACATCAACATTGAGCATCCACATCTTCAACATCTACATGAAGTCATCATCGACAAAACCCGAGGTTAGTTCATCCCTCTAAGGGGGGATATCACATCTAGGGGGAGCTTTACTCTAAGACTTGAGCTAAAGCAACTCTAAAGATGTGAACACAACAATGCTTTATGTAAAAGTGGTAACCCCACTTGAGCTTAAACGATGAGTATGACCTATGATCAAGTGTTCTCACTTGACTCCTAAGTCAATATACTCATATATAGATGACCTTGTCATCGCAAATTGCTTGATAGATGCTAGAATTGGTTGTGCATGCCTTGTCACATATTTCATTTGCCATCTTATTGTGTGAGCATGCTGGTTGCATATTTTACTCATTCGAGGACATCCACTTGTTGTTTTGATTGTTTGGTTTTATTTCCTTTTGCCAAGTGGATGGACAAGAATGCCTAAGAACCTCCTCTAGCTATCTATGCTTTTCTCGTCTCAAACTCTATTCATGCTACATCACAAAATTTGATCAAGTCAGATTCGAACCACTCTGTGTGAGGAGCGCTCGGAGTCCCTGATTCGTCATAGACTTAAACTTCCAAAACCTCTTTATGATTCTCAGTCTGACCGATACCCTACTTTCGGTCCTACCGAGATCATTAAGTTGATCTAGGCTTTCGATCTCGGTGCAACCGATTTGAACCATTCGGTCACACCGAGTTGCAACAACTGTATACAGTTTTGCATCTCGATGCCACCGAGTTGTTCCACTCGGTCACACCGACAGGGTCGGGCTATATATAGTCACGGGCAAAAATTTGGAAATTTCTCTGAACCCCTTCGCCCGCGCGATAGCCTGCTCTGCCAACTTGGTCTCCGGATCGTCTCCTCGCCGCCAGCTGCCTCCAGTCGCTGGTCGCCGTCGCCGTCAATGGAAATTCAACCCCGCCGTTGCCGCCATAGCGAGTCTCCGCCGAACTAGGGTATGGACTCGATCTTTGTGCTATTCCCCAATCCGATTCTTAGCACATTGTGATCATCATGATTCTTGCCACGTTTGTTAAACTTCTATCCAGTCAATGAACTCGTAGATTAGGTTTAATTCGAAAATTTTAGGGTTAGGTTTCCGCCGAAACCATCTCGGACCCACCGAGTTGAAAAACTCGGTCCCACCGATTTGGCTTATGCCATTGCACAAGTGAGACTCGGTCTGACCGAGAATTACTTACCGGTGTGACCGATTTTGGAACTCTGTGAAACCCTAGCAGTCTCAGTGCCACCGAACTGTGACTCGGTCTGACCGAGTTCACTAGTTTAGGTGCCAAAACTGCTTCGGTATCACCGAGTTTAGAAATCGGTAGATCCGAGATGCTTTCAGTGGGAAACTAAAACTAAGTTTTTGAATTATTCTTTTGCAAAAATCTCTGCATTTTGTGATGCTTATCCACTCTATCTCATCTATAACCTATTCACAGGGTCAGCAGTCAGAGTTTGCATCATGTCAGACCAAAGTGATAGCCAGAACATGTCAGAACAGCCAGTGCAGATGAGTGAGGGCACTAGTCCCTCAAGTTCTTCAGATGAAGGCAGCAGTAGCACCCCTAGCAATCTGCCAAAAGCTGCCACAAGACAAAGGAAGAAGAGAACCTCAGAATCAGAGGATGAGGACTATGTGGCAGAAGAGGAAGCAACTTCAAAGAGAGTAGTGCTCGAGAAGGAACATGGCTCAGCTCAAGGCACAAAGCCAGGATTGAAAATCAAAAGGCCAGCAGGCAGGCAGCCTATGTCAAAGGCCAGAGCTTCAACTGAGAAGCCCACTCCCATTGAGCCAGTTGCTGCTGAAGGCAAGAAGAGGAAAGAAAGGGTGAAGAAAACTGTAGCCAGAGTGCTTGGCAAGGCTTCCATCATGGAAGATGAGGAGGAAGAAGAAGAGGTGGCTGCACCAGAACCTAAGGCACCCAAGCTGATGGGTGATGCCATAAGAACAGGGGCAGCTGCTTCCAAGGCCAAGCCAGCTCCAAAGCCAAAGCCAAAGAGGAACACAAGAAGCATCCCAGCTACTAAGAAGAACAAGGCCCCAGAGCCACCACGTCTGCACCAGCTACAGCCTCAGTTCCACCAGCTCCAGCGTCCACTTCAGCCTCGACTCCAACCACGTCTACAGAAGGCTTCGTCCTTGGAGTGCTCCGGACTCCACCACCACCTGAAGATCAAGCCTGAGTGTCGACTTAGCACTATGCATTTTCTAGGAACTTTTTGGTAACTTGTTGCCGAAGGGGGAGAAAATGTATAGATCATAGGCTTCGAGAGAGAGTGTTGCTTTTATTCTCTCTTGTTTTATTTGGTAGTTTTTCGAACTTTGTTTGCTTTTGTGTGAGATACTATGTCATTGCTCGTGAGACATTGATGATCATGTGTTTGATCAAAAGCTACACTTAATGTTTGCTTAATATTATCATCTTATCTATCTTATGTGATCATTCACTATTCTTGGTGATGAGTGCATGTATTTCATTCTTATCATTTTAAGCGCTCCACCAAGATGTATGTGACATGGAAGAGTAACCCATGACTCTAACTCTTTGTGCATTTGCAGTCCAAAGCAAATTTTAAATATGCACAAATTTAGGGGGAGCTCTTACTTGTCACATACTTCTCAAAGCGACGATATATTTCATGCTTATTATCATTTGTCGAAGCTTTGATCTATATGTTGTCATCAATTACCAAAAAGGGGGAGATTGAAAGTGCAACTATCCCTAGGTGGTTTTGGTAATTCATAACAACATATAGCTCATTGAGCTAATGCTCTTCCAAGATGACTATTTCAGGAAAGCTCAATGATTGGCATGGCATGGATGTGTGTAAGTGCATCTAGTGCCACCCTAGTTGGTTTTGGAGTATTGACGACAAACCTAGTTGAGGGACTAATGTGTTCGTGAGAATTGCAGGATAACACAGGTAGAAGTCCCTCATTGATTCGGTTTTTCTACCAGAGATGACCCCCAAAAATGTATGAAGACATTGAAGTCAAACGTGGTATATGAAGATATTCACTTTGAAGACTATGACAAAAGAAGACACGTTATGAAGTCTATGGAGCTCGAAGACTTAGATCTTTCGTAGTTCTTTTTCTTGTGTGTTGAGTCATAGGAACCACCGTACTGTTAAGTGGGGTCCAGGAGAACCAGTCAGAATGGCTGAAGTGATGCCTAAACCAAAAACCTATGTCTTCGAGTGAAGACAATGAGAGAATCTTGTCCAGAGCCGGACAAGTCATCTTTGCTTGTAGCCCAAGTAAAGTTGCCATGAGAGTTTGAAATCTGACCGTTGAGACACGTGTCAGTTCCTTAGTGACCCAGGGTCATTTTGGACAAATCAGGTCGGGTTGCCAAGTGGCTATAAATAGCCCACCCCCTACAACCATAAACAGTTGGCTGCTCAGATTGAGAGTACGGCTTTTGTCGTTTGAGAGCAACCCACCTCGAAGCCTTTGAGAGAGAGAATTCCTGCAGGAGAATAAAGCCCTAACCACCCAGAGCCAGAGAACATTGGGCATCACTTAAGTCTTCTTGTCTGTGTGATCTGAAGACTTATTACACTTGAGGACTGTGCATCCCCAGACGGTTAGGCGTCGCGTTCAGAGCATCCAAGAGACATTGTGGATTGCCAGTGAACGAAGTCTGTGAAGGTTTGGGAGTCTACCTTGAAGACTTACCAGAGTGATTGGGCGAGGACTATGTGACCTTAGCTCAAGGAGAATACGGTGAGGACTTGGTGTCCTGAGCTGCGTGTTCAGGACTGGTGTCCGGGACTGTGTGTCCTAAGGTTTAAATACCTAGCCGCTCCAACCAGACGTACAGTTGTCACAGCAACTGGAACTGGTCCAACACATCATTGTCTTCAACGAGTCACTGGTTTCATCTTCACTTCCTTTTACTTACTGATCACTCATTGTGAAGTCATTGTGTCTGTTCTATCTTTTGTCTTCACAACGTGAGTGTATGATCTGTTTGGCTTCATAGTATCTTCCTACCTGATCCTAATTACACTACAGCTATTTGTCACTGTGCTTTCACTCTGTTGATACTTGACCATGGCTTGCCTAGTGTAGTCTAACTTCCGCTGCATAGTAATAGGCATATCTCTACTGTTTGTCTTCATAACTCTGTTTTGAAGACTTTCATAAAAATCGCCTATTCACCCCCCCCTCTAGTCGATATAACGCACTTCAATTGGTATCAGAGCAAGGTGCTCCCTTGTTCTGTGTGATTCGGTTTAACCACCTGGAGTTTTAGCTATGTCGACTGCAGGGATAATTAAAGTCTCCGCTGCGTGCCCCGTCTTCGATGGAACTGAATATCCCTACTGGAAGAATAAGATGCGTATGCATCTTGAAGCCATTGACGTCGACCTATGGTATGTCGTCGAGAACGGCGTTCCCAAGGCTGGAGAAGGTGCCACTGCTGCTGATGTCAAGAAATTCGTTCAACTGGACTCTACTGCCAGGAACATCATCTGTGGTCATCTGACCAAAGGACAGTATGGCCGTGTGAGTGCTTTGAAGACATCCAAGCTGGTCTGGGACTGGCTCTCCAAGGTCAATGAAGGCATCTCAACCCAGAGAGATCAGAGAATAAGTGTTCTTCGCAACCTCTTCAACCGCTTCAAGCGAAATGACAATGAGAATGTCCAGCACACATTTGACCGGCTCACTGACATCACAAATGAGCTTCAAGCCCTCGGCGCCACTAAGATCACCAAACATGAAATCATCAAGACGCTGCTGAGATCACTTGGTAGTTCGTTTGACATCCTAGCCCTGATGATTCAAGGACGTCCTGATTTCAAGACACTCGATCCGTCTAACATACTTGAGAGGCTCAACACACATGAGTTTCAGCTTTCTGAGAAAAGAGATATCTACGATCCAAACTATGGGCGAACTCGTGCCTTGAAGGCAAAAGCTGTTTCCTCATCTGAAGAAGAATCTGACAGCAGTTCTGATGATCTTGAAGACATTGGAAGGGAACTTGCAATGCTTGTGAAGAAGTTCCAAAAATTCACCAAGAAGAAAGGCTTCAGAAAGTCTTCACGATCAAGCTCAGGGAATGATGAAGCTTCTGCTCATGACTACAAGAAGAAAACATGCCACAAGTGCAAGAAAACTGGACACTTCATCTCTGAGTGTCCACAGTGGGACAATGAGAACAGAAGGAAGAAGAAGAGCAAGCAATATGACTCTGACGACAAGAAGAAGAAGAAATATTCAAAGTCTTCTTCCAAGTCTTCCTCAAAGTCTATCACACAAGAAGAGCTCATCTGGCAAGGCACGTGTGTTTGTTGGCAAGGAAATGGATTCTGAGGAGGAGTCCGCTTCTGAGGAGGCAGAGGTGGAGTCTGAGGAGGAGTCTGATTCTGGCATTGCAAGTCTGGCTACAGCATACGTCGCCAAGTCCATCTTCAACACTGAAGACAATGACTTCATCACCGACACCGATGCAAATGACAAGGACGACTCCACTCCTACCTACTGCTTCATGGCACGCGGTGCCAAGGTAAACACACGCACTCTTGCTATCAAACATCCAGTGACGATGACTCTGATTGTGATTCAAAACCCAGCTACAAAACACTTGCTAAAATTGCAACTGAACAACAAAAGGCCATGGAACATATTCAAAAACTGTTAGACAGAAGTGATGATCTGTTGGGTGCTGAAATGACTCGATCTGAATCCTTAATTGAAGACATAAAAAATCTTCACGTTAAGTATCAGGAACTTGAAGATCGTCTTGATACTCTCTCAACAACTCATGAAAAGCTTTCCTATGTTATCTTCAAAGGAAGCAAGAACTTGAGAAATTGAGAGCGGCTCATGAAGATCTTCAAAAGGAAAACGAGTCACTTCGCGCCGAACAGATCAGTTCCGCTCAGGAAGGATTTGAACCACCATGTCTTAAATGCATTGAGCGTGATAATGCTACTTCTGTTGCTGAATGTTCCACTGCTACTGCTGTTGCAATATCTTCAACTGTTGATGTGGTAACTAACCCCTCTGCTGAGGATACCACTGCTATTGCTGATGAGAATGCTAGGTTGAAGACATTGCTTGAAACAGGGATGTACAAAAGTCTTAAAGGACATCAGACATTATGTGATGTCCTCAAGAAGCAGATTCTGAACCGAAACCCTAGGAAAGAGGGTGTTGGGTTCGTAAGGAAAATAAATGCAGATGGCTCTTACTGGAAACCTAAGCAGTACCCCAAAACCACATGGGTTGCTGCAAAGGAACCTTCAGCAGATCCATCCAATTTATCTGGCTTCACTTGTGCTAACCCCATTATCATTGATGAATCCTTTGATGCAAAATATAAACTGTTTAAGAATCAGAATGGTGAAGTGTTTTCCAGGTACATTGGTACTAACTGCAGGAATGGACCGCCTATGAAGAAGATCTGGGTTCCGAAAACATGTCTGGAAATCTTCCTGTGAATGTCTTCATGACACCTCACATGAAGAAGACAAACCTCAGACCAAAGGCATCATACGGTCCAAAGGCTTCATACAGACAAAGGACTCACCTGAGTCGCACTAACGCAAATGTTTTGCAGGGGAACCTTACTCAGGCATATGAATATGAGAGCGGTTCATCAAACCGTCATGTTCATATGACCAAGAACTATTCTGCTTATTCTTATGAGTACTATTGTCCGCCTGCTAGACTGTTTGCTAGGGCTCCAAAGCCAAAATTCTCAGATGCTGCACTTAGACTTATTGCTTCTAAGCCACCCTTGAAGATGTGGGTGGTTAAAGAAGCTTAACTCTCTTTTGCAGGGAAAGGTCTCCAGCAGAAAACCAAAATCTTCTGACGCTATTGCTGGGGACCTTAAAAATCTTGTAGGGCGCAAGATAAAATGCCCGAATGGCATCATTATGTACTTCGTTCCTGAATCGCATGCTACTCTCCCTATTAGTCCTAATCTGGATCTAAGTTTTCATAACCCACTGGTTCGTCAAATGTTTTTGCTTCACAATTCTCTTCGTGAAGCCTATCCCCCTAACTACACTGTAGGGTACGACACCAGCGTCTTCAAAGTCTTCAGAATGGATTATTGACAGTGGGTGTACAAATCACATGACTGGCAAAAGAAGCCTTCTTATGGACTCAACCTTACGTCCATCCGACAAGAGCCACATCACATTTGCTGACACTGGTAAAAGTAAGGTATTGGGTCTAGGTAGAGTTGCAATCTCAAAGGATCAACACATGGATAAAGTCATGCTTGTTGAATCCCTTGGTTTCAACTTAATGTCTGTCTCAATGCTTTGCGATTTGAACATGGTCGTAATATTGGAAAATATCGTTGCCTGGTACTAATGGAATCTGACAAAGTCTCTAGTGTTTGAAGGGTATCGGAAAGATGATTTGTATGTGGTAGATTTCTCAGCAGGGCCACAGCAGTATGTCTTCTAGCAAAGGCTTCAGAATGCTGGCTCTGGCATCGGAGGCTTGGCATGCTGGCATGAGGAACCTCCACACCCTTGCGAAGAAGAAGCATGTCATAGGCATCGAGGGCGTCAAGTTCAAGAAAGATCACTTATGCGGTGCCTGTGAAGCAGGGAAGATGACGAGGGCCAAACATCCCTCGAAGACAATCATGACCACTACTCGACCCTTCGAACTGCTTCACATGGATCTTTTCGGTCCCACTCATTACTCAACTCTTACTACTACTGTGCCTCTATGGCTTCGTTATTGTTGATGATTATTATAGATATACTTGGGTGCACATAATTCTTTACAAGACTGGAGTGCGGGATGTCTTCAGACGCTTCGCCAATCGTGCTATGAACAATTTTGGCGCCAAGATAAAGCACATCAGAAGTGACAATGGCACTGAATTCAAGAACACTGGCCTTGATACATATCTTGATACCTTGGGCATCACACATGAATTCTTAGCTCCGTACACGCCACAGCAGAATGGCGTCGTCGAACGCAAGAACAGAACACTCATTGAGATGGCCAGAACGATGCTAGATGAATACAATACTCCAAGAAAATTCTAGACTGAAGCCATTGACACCTCATGCCATACAATCAATCGTGTTTATCTTCACAAGCTTTTGAACAAGACATCTTATGAACTTCTAACTGGCAAGAAGCCAAATGTCAATTACTTCAGAGTATTTGGCGCAAGGTGCTGGATCAAGGACCCACACCACACCTCAAAGTTTGCACCAAAAGCACATGAGGGTTTTATGCTTGGATATGGAAAGGATTCGCACTCCTACAGAGTCTTCAATCTCTTTCATTACAAAGTGGTTGAAACAGTGGATGTGCGGTTCGATGAGACAAATGGTTCACAAAGAGAGCAACTGCCAAATGTGCTAGATGAAATTCCAGCTAGTGAATCAATCAAGCTAATGGGAACTGGAGAGATTATACCTTCTGAAGCTCATCCTGAAGAAGAACTTATCATCTCAGCACCTGATCAACATGAAGACAATGCTCAGCCTGAAGACATTCCTCCAACAACAACACAGATCAGCAAGAGCAAAGTCTTCGCCCTGTACATCCTCGTGTTGCCAATGAAGTGCAGATTGACAGCATCAATGCACCTGGTCCACTCACTCGTTCAAGGGCAAATCAGCTAGCAAATTTCTATGGGCACTTCGCATTCGTCTCAATATCAGAACCCAAGAAAGTTGAAGAAGCCTTCATGGAACCTGAATGGATTCAAGCTATGCAAGAAGAGCTTCAACAGTTTGAGCTGAATAATGTATGGGAACTGGTTAAGCGTCCTGATCCACGGAAGCACAACATAATAGGCACCAAATGGATATACCGCAACAAGCAAGATGAGCATGGTCAAGTTGTCAGAAACAAAGCTCGTCTCGTTGCTCAAGGATATACTCAAGTGGAAGGCATTGACTTCGATGAAACATTTGCTCCTGTGGCTAGGCTTGAAGCCATACGCATACTGATGGCCTATGCAAATCATCATAACATACTTCTATATCAAATGGATGTGAAGAGTGCCTTTCTCAATGGCAAGATTGAAGAAGAAGTGTATGTTGCACAACCGCCTGGCTTTGAAAATCCAAAACATCCCGACATGGTATACAAGCTCAACAAGGCACTGTATGGCCTCAAACAAGCCCCTAGGGCCTGGTATGACACACTCAAATATTTCCTGAAGAGCAAAGGCTTCATACCTGGTTCCCTAGATCCCACTCTTTTCACGAAGACATATGATGGTGAACTGTTTGTGTGCCAAATATATGTGGATGACTTCTTATCCTCT